>NC_086232.1:2314109-2614109 GCF_036321145.2 Pelmatolapia mariae
GATTTAAAATATGAATGGAAGACTAGTCTCTGTGCTATCGTTTAAAATATTAATGGAAGACTAGTCTCTGTGCTATCGTTTAAAATATTAATGGAAGACTAGTCTCTGTGCTATGTTTTAAATATTAATGGAGTACTAGTCTCTGTGCTATCGTTTAAAATATTAATGGAAGACTAGTCTCTGTGCTATCGTTTAAAATATTAATGGAAGACTAGTCTCTGTGCTATGTTTTAAATATTAATGGAAGACTAGTCTCTGTGCTATGTTTTAAATATGAATGGAAGACTAGTCTCTGCTATGTTTTAAATATGAATGGAAGAGTAGTCTCTGTGCTATGATTTAAAATATGAATGGAAGACTAGTCTCTGTGCTATCGTTTAAAATATTAATGGAAGACTAGTCTCTGTGCTATCGTTTAAAATATTAATGGAAGACTAGTCTCTGTGCTATGTTTTAAATATTAATGGAAGACTAGTCTCTGTGCTATCGTTTAAAATATTAATGGAAGACTAGTCTCTGTGCTATGTTTTAAATATTAATGGAAGACTAGTCTCTGTGCTATGTTTTAAATATGAATGGAAGACTAGTCTCTGTGCTATGATTTAAAATATTAATGGAAGACTAGTCTCTGTGCTATGTTTTAAATATTAATGGAAGACTAGTCTCTGTGCTATCGTTTAAAATATTAATGGAAGACTAGTCTCTGTGCTATGATTTAAAATATGAATGGAAGACTAGTCTCTGTGCTATGTTTTAAATATGAATGGAAGACTAGTCTCTGTGCTATGATTTAAAATATTAATGGAAGACTAGTCTCTGTGCTATGTTTTAAATATGAATGGAAGACTAGTCTCTGTGCTATGATTTAAAATATTAATGGAAGACTAGTCTCTGTGCTATGTTTTAAATATTAATGGAAGACTAGTCTCTGTGCTATGATTTAAAATATGAATGGAAGACTAGTCTCTGTGCTATGATTTAAAATATGAATGGAAGACTAGTCTCTGTGCTATGATTTAAAATATTAATGGAAGACTAGCCTTTGTGCTATAATATAAAATATGAATGGAAGACTAGCCTCTGTGCTATGTTTTAAATATGAATGGAAGACTAGTCTCTGTGCTATGATTTAAATATGAATGGAAGACTAGTCTCTGTGCTATGATTTAAATATGAATGGAAGACTAGTCTCTGTGCTATGTTTTAAATATGAATGGAAGACTAGTCTCTGTGCTATGATTTAAAATATTAATGGAAGACTAGTCTCTGTGCTATGTTTTAAATATGAATGGAAGACTAGTCTCTGTGCTATGATTTAAAATATTAATGGAAGACTAGTCTCTGTGCTATGTTTTAAATATTAATGGAAGACTAGTCTCTGTGCTATGATTTAAAATATGAATGGAAGACTAGTCTCTGTGCTATGATTTAAAATATGAATGGAAGACTAGTCTCTGTGCTATGATTTAAAATATTAATGGAAGACTAGCCTTTGTGCTATAATATAAAATATGAATGGAAGACTAGCCTCTGTGCTATGTTTTAAATATGAATGGAAGACTAGTCTCTGTGCTATGATTTAAAATATGAATGGAAGACTAGTCTCTGTGCTATGATTTAAATATGAATGGAAGACTAGTCTCTGTGCTATGATTTAAAATATTAATGGAAGACTAGTCTCTGTGCTATGATTTAAAATATGAATGGAAGACTAGTCTCTGTGCTATGATTTAAAATATGAATGGAAGACTAGTCTCTGTGCTATGATTTAAAATATGAATGGAAGACTAGTCTCTGTGCTATGATTTAAAATATTAATGGAAGACTAGTCTCTGTGCTATGATTTAAAATATTAATGGAAGACTAGTCTCTGTGCTATGATTTAAAATATGAATGGAAGACTAGTCTCTGTGCTATGATTTAAATATGAATGGAAGACTAGTCTCTGTGCTATGATTTAAAATATGAATGGAAGACTAGTCTCTGTGCTATGATTTAAATATGAATGGAAGACTAGTCTCTGTGCTATGATTTAAAATATGAATGGAAGACTAGTCTCTGTGCTATGATTTAAAATATGAATGGAAGACTAGTCTCTGTGCTATGATTTAAAATATGAATGGAAGACTAGTCTCTGTGCTATGATTTAAAATATGAATGGAAGACTAGTCTCTGTGCTATGATTTAAAATATTAATGGAAGACTAGTCTCTGTGCTATGATTTAAAATATGAATGGAAGACTAGTCTCTGTGCTATGATTTAAAATATGAATGGAAGACTAGTCTCTGTGCTATGTTTTAAATATGAATGGAAGACTAGTCTCTGCTATGTTTTAAATATGAATGGAAGACTAGTCTCTGTGCTATGTTTTAAATATGAATGGAAGACTAGTCTCTGTGCTATGATTTAAATATGAATGGAAGACTAGTCTCTGTGCTATGATTTAAAATATGAATGGAAGACTAGTCTCTGTGCTATGTTTTAAATATGAATGGAAGACTAGTCTCTGCTATGTTTTAAATATGAATGGAAGACTAGTCTCTGTGCTATGATTTAAAATATGAATGGAAGACTAGTCTCTGTGCTATGTTTTAAATATGAATGGAAGACTAGTCTCTGCTATGTTTTAAATATGAATGGAAGACTAGTCTCTGCTATGTTTTAAATATGAATGGAAGACTAGCCTCTGTGCTATGTTTTAAATATGAATGGAAGACTAGTCTCTGTGCTATGTTTTAAATATGAATGGAAGACTAGTCTCTGCTATGTTTTAAATATGAATGGAAGACTAGTCTCTGCTATGTTTTAAATATGAATGGAAGACTAGCCTCTCTGCTATGTTTTAAATATGAATGGAAGACTAGCCTCTGTGCTATGTTTTAAATATGAATGGAAGACTAGCCTCTGTGCTATGATTTAAAATATGAATGGAAGACTAGTCTCTGTGCTATGTTTTAAATATGAATGGAAGACTAGCCTCTGTGCTATGTTTTAAATATGAATGGAAGACTAGTCTCTGTGCTATGTTTTAAATATGAATGGAAGACTAGTCTCTGCTATGTTTTAAATATGAATGGAAGACTAGTCTCTGCTATGTTTTAAATATGAATGGAAGACTAGCCTCTCTGCTATGTTTTAAATATGAATGGAAGACTAGCCTCTGTGCTATGTTTTAAATATGAATGGAAGACTAGCCTCTGTGCTATGATTTAAAATATGAATGGAAGACTAGTCTCTGTGCTATGTTTTAAATATGAATGGAAGACTAGTCTCTGTGCTATGTTTTAAATATGAATAGAAGACTAGTCTCTGTGCTATATTTTAAATATGAATGGAATACTAGTCTCTGTGCTATGTTTTAAATATTAATGGAAGACTAGTCTCTGTGCTATGATTTAAATATGAATGGAAGACTAGTCTCTGTGCTATCGTTTAAAATATTAATGGAAGACTAGTCTCTGTGCTATGTTTTAAATATTAATGGAAGACTAGTCTCTGTGCTATGTTTTAAATATGAATGGAAGACTAGTCTCTGTGCTATCGTTTAAAATATTAATGGAAGACTAGTCTCTGTGCTATGTTTTAAATATTAATGGAAGACTAGTCTCTGTGCTATGTTTTAAATATGAATGGAAGACTAGTCTCTGTGCTATGATTTAAATATGAATGGAAGACTAGTCTCTGTGCTATGTTTTAAATATGAATGGAAGACTAGTCTCTGTGCTATGATTTAAATATGAATGGAAGACTAGTCTCTGTGCTATGATTTAAAATATTAATGGAAGACTAGTCTCTGTGCTATGATTTAAAATATGAATGGAAGACTAGTCTCTGTGCTATGATTTAAAATATTAATGGAAGACTAGTCTCTGTGCTATGATTTAAATATGAATGGAAGACTAGTCTCTGTGCTATGATTTAAAATATTAATGGAAGACTAGTCTCTGTGCTATGATTTAAAATATGAATGGAAGACTAGTCTCTGTGCTATGATTTAAAATATAAATGGAAGACTAGTCTCTGTGCTATGTTTTAAATATGAATGGAAGACTAGTCTCTGCTATGTTTTAAATATGAATGGAAGACTAGCCTCTGTGCTATGTTTTAAATATGAATGGAAGACTAGTCTCTGTGCTATATTTTAAATATGAATGGAATACTAGTCTCTGTGCTATGTTTTAAATATTAATGGAAGACTAGTCTCTGTGCTATATTTTAAATATGAATGGAATACTAGTCTCTGTGCTATGTTTTAAATATTAATGGAAGACTAGTCTCTGTGCTATATTTTAAATATGAATGGAATACTAGTCTCTGTGCTATGTTTTAAATATTAATGGAAGACTAGTCTCTGTGCTATGTTTTAAATATTAATGGAAGACTAGTCTCTGTGCTATCGTTTAAAATATTAATGGAAGACTAGTCTCTGTGCTATGTTTTAAATATTAATGGAAGAGTAGTCTCTGTGCTATGATTTAAAATATGAATGGAAGACTAGTCTCTGTGCTATGTTTTAAATATGAATGGAAGACTAGTCTCTGTGCTATGATTTAAATATGAATGGAAGACTAGTCTCTGTGCTATGATTTAAAATATGAATGGAAGACTAGTCTCTGTGCTATGATTTAAAATATGAATGGAAGACTAGTCTCTGTGCTATGATTTAAAATATTAATGGAAGACTAGTCTCTGTGCTATGATTTAAATATGAATGGAAGACTAGTCTCTGTGCTATGATTTAAAATATTAATGGAAGACTAGTCTCTGTGCTATGATTTAAAATATGAATGGAAGACTAGTCTCTGTGCTATGATTTAAATATGAATGGAAGAGTAGTCTCTGTGCTATGATTTAAAATATTAATGGAAGACTAGCCTCTGTGCTATGTTTTAAATATGAATGGAATACTAGTCTCTGTGCTATGATTTAAATATGAATGGAAGACTAGTCTCTGTGCTATATTTTAAATATGAATGGAATACTAGTCTCTGTGCTATGTTTTAAATATTAATGGAAGACTAGTCTCTGTGCTATCGTTTAAAATATTAATGGAAGACTAGTCTCTGTGCTATGTTTTAAATATTAATGGAAGAGTAGTCTCTGTGCTATGATTTAAAATATGAATGGAAGACTAGTCTCTGTGCTATGTTTTAAATATGAATGGAAGACTAGTCTCTGTGCTATGATTTAAATATGAATGGAAGACTAGTCTCTGTGCTATGATTTAAAATATTAATGGAAGACTAGTCTCTGTGCTATGATTTAAAATATGAATGGAAGACTAGTCTCTGTGCTATGATTTAAAATATTAATGGAAGACTAGTCTCTGTGCTATGATTTAAAATATTAATGGAAGACTAGTCTCAGTGCTATGATTTAAAATATGAATGGAAGACTAGTCTCTGTGCTATGATTTAAATATGAATGGAAGACTAGTCTCTGTGCTATGATTTAAAATATTAATGGAAGACTAGTCTCTGTGCTATGATTTAAATATGAATGGAAGACTAGTCTCTGTGCTATGATTTAAAATATTAATGGAAGACTAGTCTCTGTGCTATGATTTAAAATATGAATGGAAGACTAGTCTCTGTGCTATGATTTAAAATATTAATGGAAGACTAGTCTCTGTGCTATGATTTAAATATGAATGGAAGACTAGTCTCTGTGCTATGATTTAAAATATTAATGGAAGACTAGTCTCTGTGCTATGATTTAAAATATTAATGGAAGACTAGCCTCTGTGCTATGTTTTAAATATGAATGGAATACTAGTCTCTGTGCTATGATTTAAATATGAATGGAAGACTAGTCTCTGTGCTATATTTTAAATATGAATGCAAGACTAGTCTCTGTGCTATGATTTAAAATATTAATGGAAGACTAGCCTCTGTGCTATGTTTTAAATATGAATGGAATACTAGTCTCTGTGCTATGATTTAAATATGAATGGAAGACTAGTCTCTGTGCTATATTTTAAATATGAATGGAATACTAGTCTCTGTGCTATGATTTAAATATGAATGGAAGACTAGTCTCTGTGCTATCGTTTAAAATATTAATGGAAGACTAGTCTCTGTGCTATGTTTTAAATATGAATGGAAGACTAGTCTCTGTGCTATCGTTTAAAATATTAATGGAAGACTAGTCTCTGTGCTATGTTTTAAATATTAATGGAAGAGTAGTCTCTGTGCTATGATTTAAAATATGAATGGAAGACTAGTCTCTGTGCTATGTTTTAAATATGAATGGAAGACTAGTCTCTGTGCTATGATTTAAAATATTAATGGAAGACTAGTCTCTGTGCTATGATTTAAATTATGAATGGAAGACTAGTCTCTGTGCTATGATTTAAAATATTAATGGAAGACTAGTCTCTGTGCTATGATTTAAATATGAATGGAAGACTAGTCTCTGTGCTATGATTTAAAATATTAATGGAAGACTAGTCTCTGTGCTATGATTTAAAATATGAATGGAAGACTAGTCTCTGTGCTATGATTTAAATATGAATGGAAGAGTAGTCTCTGTGCTATGATTTAAAATATTAATGGAAGACTAGCCTCTGTGCTATGTTTTAAATATGAATGGAAGACTAGTCTCTGCTATGTTTTAAATATGAATGGAAGACTAGTCTCTGTGCTATGATTTAAAATATGAATGGAAGACTAGTCTCTGTGCTATGTTTTAAATATGAATGGAAGACTAGTCTCTGTGCTATGATTTAAATATGAATGGAAGACTAGTCTCTGTGCTATGATTTAAAATATTAATGGAAGACTAGTCTCTGTGCTATGATTTAAATATGAATGGAAGACTAGTCTCTGTGCTATGATTTAAATATGAATGGAAGACTAGTCTCTGTGCTATGATTTAAAATATTAATGGAAGACTAGTCTCTGTGCTATGATTTAAAATATGAATGGAAGACTAGTCTCTGTGCTATGATTTAAATATGAATGGAAGAGTAGTCTCTGTGCTATGATTTAAAATATTAATGGAAGACTAGTCTCTGTGCTATGATTTAAAATATTAATGGAAGACTAGTCTCTGTGCTATGATTTAAATATGAATGGAAGACTAGTCTCTGTGCTATGATTTAAATATGAATGGAAGACTAGCCTCTGTGCTATGTTTTAAATATGAATGGAAGACTAGTCTCTGTGCTATGATTTAAAATATGAATGGAAGACTAGTCTCTGTGCTATGTTTTAAATATGAATGGAAGACTAGCCTCTGTGCTATGATTTAAATATGAATGGAAGACTAGTCTCTGTGCTATGATTTAAAATATTAATGGAAGACTAGTCTCTGTGCTATGATTTAAAATATTAATGGAAGACTAGTCTCTGTGCTATGATTTAAAATATTAATGGAAGACTAGTCTCTGTGCTATGATTTAAATATGAATGGAAGACTAGTCTCTGTGCTATGATTTAAAATATTAATGGAAGACTAGTCTCTGTGCTATGATTTAAAATATTAATGGAAGACTAGTCTCTGTGCTATGATTTAAATATGAATGGAAGACTAGTCTCTGTGCTATGATTTAAAATATTAATGGAAGACTAGCCTCTGTGCTATGTTTTAAATATGAATGGAAGACTAGTCTCTGCTATGTTTTAAATATGAATGGAAGACTAGTCTCTGTGCTATGATTTAAAATATGAATGGAAGACTAGTCTCTGTGCTATGTTTTAAATATGAATGGAAGACTAGCCTCTGTGCTATGATTTAAATATGAATGGAAGACTAGTCTCTGTGCTATGATTTAAATATGAATGGAAGACTAGTCTCTGTGCTATGATTTAAAATATTAATGGAAGACTAGTCTCTGTGCTATGATTTAAAATATGAATGGAAGACTAGTCTCTGTGCTATGATTTAAAATATTAATGGAAGACTAGTCTCTGTGCTATGATTTAAATATGAATGGAAGACTAGTCTCTGTGCTATGATTTAAAATATTAATGGAAGACTAGTCTCTGTGCTATGATTTAAAATATGAATGGAAGACTAGTCTCTGTGCTATGATTTAAATATGAATGGAAGAGTAGTCTCTGTGCTATGATTTAAAATATTAATGGAAGACTAGCCTCTGTGCTATGTTTTAAATATGAATGGAATACTAGTCTCTGTGCTATGATTTAAATATGAATGGAAGACTAGTCTCTGTGCTATATTTTAAATATGAATGGAAGACTAGTCTCTGTGCTATGATTTAAAATATTAATGGAAGACTAGCCTCTGTGCTATGTTTTAAATATGAATGGAATACTAGTCTCTGTGCTATGATTTAAATATGAATGGAAGACTAGTCTCTGTGCTATATTTTAAATATGAATGGAATACTAGTCTCTGTGCTATGATTTAAATATGAATGGAAGACTAGTCTCTGTGCTATGTTTTAAATATGAATGGAAGACTAGTCTCTGTGCTATCGTTTAAAATATTAATGGAAGACTAGTCTCTGTGCTATGTTTTAAATATTAATGGAAGAGTAGTCTCTGTGCTATGATTTAAAATATGAATGGAAGACTAGTCTCTGTGCTATGTTTTAAATATGAATGGAAGACTAGTCTCTGTGCTATGATTTAAATATGAATGGAAGACTAGTCTCTGTGCTATGATTTAAAATATTAATGGAAGACTAGTCTCTGTGCTATGATTTAAAATATGAATGGAAGACTAGTCTCTGTGCTATGATTTAAAATATTAATGGAAGACTAGTCTCTGTGCTATGTTTTAAATATGAATGGAAGACTAGTCTCTGTGCTATCGTTTAAAATATTAATGGAAGACTAGTCTCTGTGCTATGTTTTAAATATGAATGGAAGACTAGTCTCTGTGCTATCGTTTAAAATATTAATGGAAGACTAGTCTCTGTGCTATGTTTTAAATATTAATGGAAGAGTAGTCTCTGTGCTATGATTTAAAATATGAATGGAAGACTAGTCTCTGTGCTATGTTTTAAATATGAATGGAAGACTAGTCTCTGTGCTATGATTTAAATATGAATGGAAGACTAGTCTCTGTGCTATGATTTAAAATATTAATGGAAGACTAGTCTCTGTGCTATGATTTAAAATATGAATGGAAGACTAGTCTCTGTGCTATGATTTAAAATATTAATGGAAGACTAGTCTCTGTGCTATGATTTAAATATGAATGGAAGACTAGTCTCTGTGCTATGATTTAAAATATTAATGGAAGACTAGTCTCTGTGCTATGATTTAAAATATGAATGGAAGACTAGTCTCTGTGCTATGATTTAAAATATGAATGGAAGACTAGTCTCTGTGCTATGATTTAAAATATTAATGGAAGACTAGTCTCTGTGCTATGATTTAAAATATGAATGGAAGACTAGTCTCTGTGCTATGATTTAAAATATTAATGGAAGACTAGTCTCTGTGCTATGATTTAAATATGAATGGAAGACTAGTCTCTGTGCTATGATTTAAAATATTAATGGAAGACTAGTCTCTGTGCTATGATTTAAAATATGAATGGAAGACTAGTCTCTGTGCTATGATTTAAATATGAATGGAAGACTAGTCTCTGTGCTATGATTTAAAATATTAATGGAAGACTAGTCTCTGTGCTATGATTTAAAATATTAATGGAAGACTAGTCTCTGTGCTATGATTTAAAATATGAATGGAAGACTAGTCTCTGTGCTATGATTTAAAATATTAATGGAAGACTAGTCTCTGTGCTATGATTTAAAATATGAATGGAAGACTAGTCTCTGTGCTATGATTTAAAATATTAATGGAAGACTAGTCTCTGTGCTATGATTTAAATATGAATGGAAGACTAGTCTCTGTGCTATGATTTAAAATATTAATGGAAGACTAGTCTCTGTGCTATGATTTAAAATATGAATGGAAGACTAGTCTCTGTGCTATGATTTAAATATGAATGGAAGACTAGTCTCTGTGCTATGATTTAAAATATTAATGGAAGACTAGTCTCTGTGCTATGATTTAAAATATGAATGGAAGACTAGCCTCTGTGCTATGTTTTAAATATGAATGGAAGACTAGTCTCTGCTATGTTTTAAATATGAATGGAAGACTAGTCTCTGTGCTATGATTTAAAATATGAATGGAAGAGTAGTCTCTGTGCTATGTTTTAAATATGAATGGAAGACTAGTCTCTGTGCTATGATTTAAATATGAATGGAAGACTAGTCTCTGTGCTATGATTTAAAATATTAATGGAAGACTAGTCTCTGTGCTATGATTTAAATATGAATGGAAGACTAGTCTCTGTGCTATGATTTAAAATATTAATGGAAGACTAGTCTCTGTGCTATGTTTTAAAATATGAATGGAAGACTAGTCTCTGTGCTATGATTTAAAATATTAATGGAAGACTAGTCTCTGTGCTATGATTTAAAATATTAATGGAAGACTAGTCTCTGTGCTATGATTTAAATATGAATGGAAGAGTAGTCTCTGTGCTATGATTTAAAATATTAATGGAAGACTAGTCTCTGTGCTATGATTTAAAATATTAATGGAAGACTAGTCTCTGTGCTATGATTTAAATATGAATGGAAGAGTAGTCTCTGTGCTATGCTTTAAAATATTAATGGAAGACTAGTCTCTGTGCTATGATTTAAAATATTAATGGAAGACTGGTCTCTGTGCTATGATTTAAATATGAATGGAAGACTAGTCTCTGTGCTATGATTTAAAATATTAATGGAAGACTAGTCTCTGTGCTATGATTTAAAATATGAATGGAAGACTAGTCTCTGTGCTATGATTTAAATATGAATGGAAGAGTAGTCTCTGTGCTATGATTTAAAATATTAATGGAAGACTAGTCTCTGTGCTATGATTTAAAATATTAATGGAAGACTAGTCTCTGTGCTATGATTTAAATATGAATGGAAGACTAGTCTCTGTGCTATGATTTAAAATATTAATGGAAGACTAGCCTCTGTGCTATGATTTAAAATATTAATGGAAGACTAGTCTCTGCTATGTTTTAAATATGAATGGAAGACTAGTCTCTGTGCTATGATTTAAAATATTAATGGAAGACTAGTCTCTGTGCTATGTTTTAAAATATGAATGGAAGACTAGTCTCTGTGCTATGATTTAAAATATTAATGGAAGACTAGTCTCTGTGCTATGATTTAAAATATTAATGGAAGACTAGTCTCTGTGCTATGATTTAAATATGAATGGAAGAGTAGTCTCTGTGCTATGATTTAAAATATTAATGGAAGACTAGTCTCTGTGCTATGATTTAAAATATTAATGGAAGACTAGTCTCTGTGCTATGATTTAAATATGAATGGAAGAGTAGTCTCTGTGCTATGCTTTAAAATATTAATGGAAGACTAGTCTCTGTGCTATGATTTAAAATATTAATGGAAGACTGGTCTCTGTGCTATGATTTAAATATGAATGGAAGACTAGTCTCTGTGCTATGATTTAAAATATTAATGGAAGACTAGTCTCTGTGCTATGATTTAAAATATGAATGGAAGACTAGTCTCTGTGCTATGATTTAAATATGAATGGAAGAGTAGTCTCTGTGCTATGATTTAAAATATTAATGGAAGACTAGTCTCTGTGCTATGATTTAAAATATTAATGGAAGACTAGTCTCTGTGCTATGATTTAAATATGAATGGAAGACTAGTCTCTGTGCTATGATTTAAAATATTAATGGAAGACTAGCCTCTGTGCTACGTTTTAAATATGAATGGAAGACTAGTCTCTGCTATGTTTTAAATATGAATGGAAGACTAGTCTCTGTGCTATGATTTAAAATATGAATGGAAGACTAGTCTCTGTGCTATGTTTTAAATATGAATGGAAGACTAGCCTCTGTGCTATGATTTAAATATGAATGGAAGACTAGTCTCTGTGCTATGATTTAAAATATTAATGGAAGACTAGTCTCTGTGCTATGATTTAAATATGAATGGAAGACTAGTCTCTGTGCTATGATTTAAATATGAATGGAAGACTAGTCTCTGCTATGTTTTAAATATGAATGGAAGACTAGTCTCTGTGCTATGATTTAAAATATGAATGGAAGACTAGTCTCTGTGCTATGTTTTAAATATGAATGGAAGACTAGCCTCTGTGCTATGATTTAAATATGAATGGAAGACTAGTCTCTGTGCTATGATTTAAAATATTAATGGAAGACTAGCCTCTGTGCTATGTTTTAAATATGAATGGAAGACTAGTCTCTGCTATGTTTTAAATATGAATGGAAGACTAGTCTCTGTGCTATGATTTAAATATGAATGGAAGACTAGTCTCTGTGCTATGATTTAAAATATTAATGGAAGACTAGTCTCTGTGCTATGATTTAAATATGAATGGAAGACTAGTCTCTGTGCTATGTTTTAAATATGAATGGAAGACTAGTCTCTGCTATGTTTTAAATATGAATGGAAGACTAGTCTCTGTGCTATGATTTAAATATGAATGGAAGACTAGTCTCTGTGCTATGATTTAAAATATGAATGGAAGACTAGTCTCTGCTATGTTTTAAATATGAATGGAAGACTAGTCTCTGTGCTATGTTTTAAATATGAATGGAAGACTAGTCTCTGTGCTATGATTTAAAATATGAATGGAAGACTAGTCTCTGCTATGTTTTAAATATGAATGGAAGACTAGTCTCTGTGCTATGTTTTAAATATGAATGGAAGACTAGTCTCTGTGCTATGTTTTAAATATGAATGGAAGACTAGTCTCTGTGCTATGTTTTAAATATGAATGGAAGACTAGTCTCTGTGCTATGATTTAAAATATGAATGGAAGACTAGTCTCTGCTATGATTTAAATATGAATGGAAGACTAGTCTCTGTGCTATGATTTAAAATATTAATGGAAGACTAGTCTCTGTGCTATGATTTAAATATGAATGGAAGACTAGTCTCTGTGCTATGATTTAAATATGAATGGAAGACTAGTCTCTGTGCTATGATTTAAATATGAATGGAAGACTAGTCTCTGTGCTATGATTTAAATATGAATGGAAGACTAGTCTCTGTGCTATGATTTAAAATATTAATGGAAGACTAGTCTCTGTGCTATGATTTCAATATGAATGGAAGACTAGTCTCTGTGCTATGATTTAAATATGAATGGAAGACTAGTCTCTGTGCTATGATTTAAAATATTAATGGAAGACTAGTCTCTGTGCTATGATTTAAATATGAATGGAAGACTAGTCTCTGTGCTATGATTTAAAATATTAATGGAAGACTAGTCTCTGTGCTATGATTTAAATATGAATAGAAGACTAGTCTCTGTGCTATGTTTTAAATATGAATGGAAGACTAGTCTCTGTGCTATGATTTAAATATGAATGGAAGACTAGTCTCTGTGCTATGATTTAAAATATTAATGGAAGACTAGTCTCTGTGCTATGTTTTAAATATGAATGGAAGACTAGTCTCTGTGCTATGATTTAAATATGAATGGAAGACTAGTCTCTGTGCTATGATTTAAAATATTAATGGAAGACTAGTCTCTGTGCTATGATTTAAAATATGAATGGAAGACTAGTCTCTGTGCTATGATTTAAATATGAATGGAAGACTAGTCTCTGTGCTATGATTTAAAATATTAATGGAAGACTAGTCTCTGTGCTATGATTTAAAATATGAATGGAAGACTAGTCTCTGTGCTATGATTTAAATATGAATGGAAGACTAGTCTCTGTGCTATGATTTAAATATGAATGGAAGACTAGTCTCTGTGCTATGATTTAAATATGAATGGAAGACTAGTCTCTGTGCTATGATTTAAAATATTAATGGAAGACTAGTCTCTGTGCTATGATTTAAAATATGAATGGAAGACTAGTCTCTGTGCTATGATTTAAATATGAATGGAAGAGTAGTCTCTGTGCTATGATTTAAAATATGAATGGAAGACTAGTCTCTGTGCTATGTTTTAAATATGAATGGAAGACTAGTCTCTGTGCTATGATTTAAAATATTAATGGAAGACTAGTCTCTGTGCTATGTTTTAAATATGAATGGAAGACTAGTCTCTGTGCTATGATTTAAAATATTAATGGAAGACTAGTCTCTGTGCTATGTTTTAAATATGAATGGAAGACTAGTCTCTGTGCTATGATTTAAAATATTAATGGAAGACTAGTCTCTGTGCTATGTTTTAAATATGAATGGAAGACTAGTCTCTGTGCTATGATTTAAATATGAATGGAAGACTAGTCTCTGTGCTATGATTTAAATATGAATGGAAGACTAGTCTCTGTGCTATGATTTAAAATATTAATGGAAGACTAGTCTCTGTGCTATGATTTAAAATATGAATGGAAGACTAGTCTCTGTGCTATGATTTAAATATGAATGGAAGACTAGTCTCTGTGCTATGATTTAAATATGAATGGAAGAGTAGTCTCTGTGCTATGATTTAAAATATGAATGGAAGACTAGTCTCTGTGCTATGTTTTAAATATGAATGGAAGACTAGTCTCTGTGCTATGATTTAAAATATTAATGGAAGACTAGTCTCTGTGCTATGTTTTAAATATGAATGGAAGACTAGTCTCTGTGCTATGATTTAAAATATTAATGGAAGACTAGTCTCTGTGCTATGTTTTAAATATGAATGGAAGAGTAGTCTCTGTGCTATGATTTAAATATGAATAGAAGACTAGTCTCTGTGCTATGTTTTAAATATGAATAGAAGACTAGTCTCTGTGCTATGTTTTAAATATGAATAGAAGACTAGCCTCTGTGCTATGATTTAAATATGAATAGAAGACTAGTCTCTGTGCTATGTTTTAAATATGAATAGAAGACTAGTCTCTGTGCTATGTTTTAAATATGAATGGAAGACTAGTCTCTGTGCTATGTTTTAAATATGAATAGAAGACTAGCCTTTGTGCTATGATTTAAATATGAATAGAAGACTTGCCTCTGTGCTATGTTTTAAATATGAATAGAAGACTAGTCTCTGTGCTATGTTTTAAATATGAATGGAAGACTAGTCTCTGTGCTATGTTTTAAATATGAATAGAAGACTAGCCTCTGTGCTATGATTTAAATATGAATAGAAGACTAGTCTCTGTGCTATGATTTAAATATGAATAGAAGACTAGTCTCTGTGCTATGTTTTAAATATGAATAGAAGACTAGTCTCTGTGCTATGTTTTAAATATGAATGGAAGAGTAGTCTCTGTGCTATGTTTTAAATATGAATGGAAGACTAGTCTCTGTGCTATGTTTTAAATATGAATAGAAGACTAGTCTCTGTGCTATGTTTTAAATATGAATAGAAGACTAGTCTCTGTGCTATGTTTTAAATATGAATGGAAGACTAGTCTCTGTGCTATGTTTTAAATATGAATAGAAGACTAGTCTCTGTGCTATGTTTTAAATATGAATAGAAGACTAGTCTCTGTGCTATGTTTTAAATATGAATAGAAGACTAGTCTCTGTGCTATGTTTTAAATATGAATGGAAGAGTAGTCTCTGTGCTATGTTTTAAATATGAATGGAAGACTAGTCTCTGTGCTATGTTTTAAATATGAATAGAAGACTAGTCTCTGTGCTATGTTTTAAATATGAATAGAAGACTAGTCTCTGTGCTATGTTTTAAATATGAATAGAAGACTAGTCTCTGTGCTATGTTTTAAATATGAATGGAAGAGTAGTCTCTGTGCTATGTTTTAAATATGAATGGAAGACTAGTCTCTGTGCTATGTTTTAAATATGAATAGAAGACTAGTCTCTGTGCTATGTTTTAAATATGAATAGAAGACTAGTCTCTGTGCTATGTTTTAAATATGAATGGAAGAGTAGTCTCTGTGCTATGTTTTAAATATGAATGGAAGACTAGTCTCTGTGCTATGTTTTAAATATGAATAGAAGACTAGTCTCTGTGCTATGTTTTAAATATGAATGGAAGACTAGTCTCTGTGCTATGTTTTAAATATGAATAGAAGACTAGTCTCTGTGCTATGTTTTAAATATGAATAGAAGACTAGTCTCTGTGCTATGTTTTAAATATGAATAGAAGACTAGTCTCTGTGCTATGTTTTAAATATGAATAGAAGACTAGTCTCTGTGCTATGTTTTAAATATGAATGGAAGACTAGTCTCTGTGCTATGTTTTAAATATGATTAGAAGACTAGTCTCTGTGCTATGTTTTAAATATGAATAGAAGACTAGTCTCTGTGCTATGTTTTAAATATGAATAGAAGACTAGTCTCTGTGCTATGTTTTAAATATGAATAGAAGACTAGTCTCTGTGCTATGTTTTAAATATGAATAGAAGACTAGTCTCTGTGCTATGTTTTAAATATGAATAGAAGACTAGTCTCTGTGCTATGTTTTAAATATGAATGGAAGACTAGTCTCTGTGCTGTGTTTTAAATATGAATAGAAGACTAGTCTCTGTGCTATGTTTTAAATATGAATAGAAGACTAGTCTCTGTGCTGTGTTTTAAATATGAATAGAAGACTAGTCTCTGTGCTATGTTTTAAATATGAATGGAAGACTAGTCTCTGTGCTGTGTTTTAAATATGAATAGAAGACTAGTCTCTGTGCTATGTTTTAAATATGAATGGAAGACTAGCCTCTGTGCTATGTTTTAAATATGAATAGAAGACTAGTCTCTGTGCTATGTTTTAAATATGAATAGAAGACTAGTCTCTGTGCTATGTTTTAAATATGAATAGAAGACTAGCCTCTGTGCTATGTTTTAAATATGAATAGAAGACTAGTCTCTGTGCTATGTTTTAAATATGAATGGAAGACTAGTCTCTGTGCTATGTTTTAAATATGAATAGAAGACTAGTCTCTGTGCTATGTTTTAAATATGAATGGAAGACTAGTCTCTGTGCTATGTTTTAAATATGAATGGAAGACTAGTCTCTGTGCTATGTTTTAAATATGAATAGAAGACTAGTCTCTGTGCTATGTTTTAAATATGAATGGAAGACTAGTCTCTGTGCTATGTTTTAAATATGAATGGAAGACTAGTCTCTGTGCTATGTTTTAAATATGAATAGAAGACTAGTCTCTGTGCTATGTTTTAAATATGAATGGAAGACTAGTCTCTGTGCTATGTTTTAAATATGAATAGAAGACTAGTCTCTGTGCTATGTTTTAAATATGAATGGAAGACTAGCCTCTGTGCTATGTTTTAAATATGAATGGAAGACTAGTCTCTGTGCTATGTTTTAAATATGATTAGAAGACTAGTCTCTGTGCTATGTTTTAAATATGAATGGAAGACTAGTCTCTGTGCTATGTTTTAAATATGATTAGAAGACTAGTCTCTGTGCTATGTTTTAAATATGAATGGAAGACTAGTCTCTGTGCTATGTTTTAAATATGATTAGAAGACTAGTCTCTGTGCTATGTTTTAAATATGATTAGAAGACTAGTCTCTGTGCTATGTTTTAAATATGAATAGAAGACTAGTCTCTGTGCTATGTTTTAAATATGAATGGAAGACTAGTCTCTGTGCTATGTTTTAAATATGAATGGAAGACTAGTATCTGTGCTATGTTTTAAATATGAATAGAAGACTAGTCTCTGTGCTATGTTTTAAATATGATTGGAAGACTAGTCTCTGTGCTATGTTTTAAATATGAATAGAAGACTAGTCTCTGTGCTATGTTTTAAATATGAATAGAAGACTTGCCTCTGTGCTATGTTTTAAATATGAATAGAAGACTTGCCTCTGTGCTATGATTTAAATATGAATAGAAGACTAGTCTCTGTGCTATGTTTTAAATATGAATGGAAGACTAGTCTCTGTGCTATGTTTTAAATATGAATGGAAGACTAGTCTCTGTGCTATGTTTTAAATATGAATAGAAGACTAGTCTCTGTGCTATGTTTTAAATATGAATAGAAGACTAGTCTCTGTGCTATGTTTTAAATATGAATGGAAGACTAGTCTCTGTGCTATGTTTTAAATATGAATAGAAGACTTGCCTCTGTGCTATGTTTTAAATATGAATAGAAGACTTGCCTCTGTGCTATGTTTTAAATATGAATAGAAGACTAGTCTCTGTGCTATGTTTTAAATATGAATGGAAGACTAGTCTCTGTGCTATGTTTTAAATATGATTAGAAGACTAGTCTCTGTGCTATGTTTTAAATATGAATGGAAGACTAGTCTCTGTGCTATGTTTTAAATATGAATAGAAGACTAGTCTCTGTGCTATGTTTTAAATATGAATAGAAGACTAGTCTCTGTGCTATGTTTTAAATATGAATGGAAGACTAGTCTCTGTGCTATGTTTTAAATATGAATAGAAGACTAGTCTCTGTGCTATGTTTTAAATATGAATGGAAGACTAGTCTCTGTGCTATGTTTTAAATATGATTAGAAGACTAGTCTCTGTGCTATGTTTTAAATATGAATGGAAGACTAGTCTCTGTGCTATGTTTTAAATATGAATAGAAGACTAGTCTCTGTGCTATGTTTTAAATATGAATGGAAGACTAGTCTCTGTGCTATGTTTTAAATATGATTAGAAGACTAGTCTCTGTGCTATGTTTTAAATATGATTAGAAGACTAGTCTCTGTGCTATGTTTTAAATATGAATGGAAGACTAGTCTCTGTGCTATGTTTTAAATATGATTAGAAGACTAGTCTCTGTGCTATGTTTTAAATATGATTAGAAGACTAGTCTCTGTGCTATGTTTTAAATATGAATAGAAGACTAGTCTCTGTGCTATGTTTTAAATATGAATGGAAGACTAGTCTCTGTGCTATGTTTTAAATATGATTAGAAGACTAGTATCTGTGCTATGTTTTAAATATGAATAGAAGACTAGTCTCTGTGCTATGTTTTAAATATGAATGGAAGACTAGTCTCTGTGCTATGTTTTAAATATGAATAGAAGACTTGCCTCTGTGCTATGTTTTAAATATGAATAGAAGACTTGCCTCTGTGCTATGATTTAAATATGAATAGAAGACTAGTCTCTGTGCTATGTTTTAAATATGAATGGAAGACTAGTCTCTGTGCTATGTTTTAAATATGAATAGAAGACTAGTCTCTGTGCTATGTTTTAAATATGAATGGAAGACTAGTCTCTGTGCTATGTTTTAAATATGATTAGAAGACTAGTCTCTGTGCTATGTTTTAAATATGAATGGAAGACTAGTCTCTGTGCTATGATTTAAATATGAATGGAAGACTAGTCTCTGTGCTATGTTTTAAATATGATTAGAAGACTAGTCTCTGTGCTATGTTTTAAATATGAATGGAAGACTAGCCTCTGTGCTATGATTTAAATATGAATGGAAGACTAGTCTCTGTGCTATGTTTTAAATATGAATAGAAGACTAGCCTCTGTGCTATGTTTTAAATATGAATGGAAGACTAGTCTCTGTGCTATGTTTTAAATATGAATAGAAGACTAGTCTCTGTGCTATGATTTAAATATGAATAGAAGACTAGTCTATGTGCTATGATTTAAATATGAATGGAAGACTAGTCTCTGTGCTATGATTTAAATATGAATAGAAGACTAGTCTATGTGCTATGATTTAAATATGAATAGAAGACTAGTCTATGTGCTATGATTTAAATATGAATAGAAGACTAGTCTCTGTGCTATGATTTAAATATGAATAGAAGACTAGTCTGTGTGCTATGTTTTAAATATGAATGGAAAACTAGTCTCTGTGCTATGTTTTAAATATGAATAGAAGACTAGTCTCTGTGCTATGTTTTAAATATGAATGGAAGACTAGCCTCTGTGCTATGATTTAAATATGAATAGAAGACTAGTCTCTGTGCTATGATTTAAATATGAATGGAAAACTAGTCTCTGTGCTATGTTTTAAATATGAATAGAAGACTAGCCTCTGTGCTATGATTTAAATATGAATAGAAGACTAGTCTCTGTGCTATAATTTAAATATGAATAGAAGACTAGCCTCTGTGCTATGATTTAAATATGAATGGAAAACTAGTCTCTGTGCTATGTTTTAAATATGAATAGAAGACTAGCCTCTGTGCTATAATTTAAATATGAATAGAAGACTAGCCTCTGTGCTATGATTTAAATATGAATAGAAGACTAGTCTCTGTGCTATAATTTAAATATGAATAGAAGACTAGCCTCTGTGCTATGTTTTAAATATGAATGGAAAACTAGTCTCTGTGCTATGTTTTAAATATGAATAGAAGACTAGTCTCTGTGCTATGTTTTAAATATGAATGGAAGACTAGCCTCTGTGCTATGATTTAAATATGAATAGAAGACTAGTCTCTGTGCTATGTTTTAAATATGAATGGAAGACTAGCCTCTGTGCTATGTTTTAAATATGAATGGAAGACTAGTCTCTGTGCTATGATTTAAATATGAATAGAAGACTAGTCTCTGTGCTATGATTTAAATATGAATGGAAAACTAGTCTCTGTGCTATGTTTTAAATATGAATAGAAGACTAGTCTCTGTGCTATGATTTAAATATGAATGGAAAACTAGTCTCTGTGCTATGTTTTAAATATGAATGGAAGACTAGTCTCTGTGCTATGTTTTAAATATGAATGGAAGACTAGTCTCTGTGCTATGTTTTAAATATGAATAGAAGACTAGCCTCTGTGCTATGATTTAAATATGAATAGAAGACTAGTCTCTGTGCTATGATTTAAATATGAATGGAAAACTAGTCTCTGTGCTATGTTTTAAATATGAATGGAAGACTAGTCTCTGTGCTATGATTTAAATATGAATAGAAGACTAGTCTCTGTGCTATGTTTTAAATATGAATGGAAAACTAGCCTCTGTGCTATGATTTAAATATGAATGGAAGACTAGTCTCTGTGCTATGATTTAAATATGAATAGAAGACTAGTCTCTGTGCTATGATTTAAATATGAATAGAAGACTAGTCTCTGTGCTATGTTTTAAATATGAATGGAAGACTAGTCTCTGTGCTATGATTTAAATATGAATAGAAGACTAGTCTCTGTGCTATGTTTTAAATATGAATGGAAAACTAGCCTCTGTGCTATGATTTAAATATGAATGGAAGACTAGTCTCTGTGCTATGATTTAAATATGAATAGAAGACTAGTCTCTGTGCTATGTTTTAAATATGAATGGAAAACTAGCCTCTGTGCTATGATTTAAATATGAATGGAAGACTAGTCTCTGTGCTATGTTTTAAATATGAATAGAAGACTAGTCTCTGTGCTATGATTTAAATATGAATAGAAGACTAGTCTCTGTGCTATGTTTTAAATATGAATGGAAGACTAGCCTCTGTGCTATGATTTAAATATGAATGGAAGACTAGTCTCTGTGCTATGTTTTAAATATGAATGGAAAACTAGTCTCTGTGCTATGTTTTAAATATGAATGGAAAACTAGTCTCTGTGCTATGTTTTAAATATGAATGGAAGACTAGTCTCTGTGCTATGATTTAAATATGAATAGAAGACTAGTCTGTGTGCTATGTTTTAAATATGAATGGAAAACTAGTCTCTGTGCTATGTTTTAAATATGAATGGAAAACTAGTCTCTGTGCTATGTTTTAAATATGAATAGAAGACTAGTCTCTGTGCTATGTTTTAAATATGAATGGAAGACTAGCCTCTGTGCTATGTTTTAAATATGAATGGAAGACTAGTCTCTGTGCTATGATTTAAATATGAATAGAAGACTAGTCTCTGTGCTATGTTTTAAATATGAATGGAAGACTAGCCTCTGTGCTATGATTTAAATATGAATGGAAGACTAGTCTCTGTGCTATGTTTTAAATATGAATAGAAGACTAGTCTCTGTGCTATGTTTTAAATATGAATGGAAAACTAGCCTCTGTGCTATGATTTAAATATGAATGGAAGACTAGTCTCTGTGCTATGTTTTAAATATGAATAGAAGACTAGTCTCTGTGCTATGATTTAAATATGAATAGAAGACTAGTCTCTGTGCTATGTTTTAAATATGAATGGAAGACTAGCCTCTGTGCTATGATTTAAATATGAATAGAAGACTAGTCTCTGTGCTATGTTTTAAATATGAATGGAAGACTAGCCTCTGTGCTATGATTTAAATATGAATAGAAGACTAGTCTCTGTGCTATGTTTTAAATATGAATGGAAGACTAGCCTCTGTGCTATGTTTTAAATATGAATGGAAGACTAGCCTCTGTGCTATGTTTTAAATATGAATGGAAGACTAGCCTCTGTGCTATGTTTTAAATATGAATGGAAAACTAGTCTCTGTGCTATGTTTTAAATATGAATGGAAGACTAGCCTCTGTGCTATGATTTAAATATGAATGGAAGACTAGTCTCTGTGCTATGTTTTAAATATGAATAGAAGACTAGTCTCTGTGCTATGTTTTAAATATGAATGGAAAACTAGCCTCTGTGCTATGATTTAAATATGAATGGAAGACTAGTCTCTGTGCTATGTTTTAAATATGAATAGAAGACTAGTCTCTGTGCTATGATTTAAATATGAATAGAAGACTAGTCTCTGTGCTATGTTTTAAATATGAATGGAAAACTAGCCTCTGTGCTATGATTTAAATATGAATGGAAGACTAGCCTCTGTGCTATGTTTTAAATATGAATGGAAGACTAGCCTCTGTGCTATGATTTAAATATGAATGGAAGACTAGTCTCTGTGCTATGTTTTAAATATGAATAGAAGACTAGTCTCTGTGCTATGTTTTAAATATGAATGGAAAACTAGCCTCTGTGCTATGATTTAAATATGAATGGAAGACTAGTCTCTGTGCTATGTTTTAAATATGAATGGAAGACTAGCCTCTGTGCTATGTTTTAAATATGAATGGAAGACTAGCCTCTGTGCTATGATTTAAATATGAATGGAAGACTAGTCTCTGTGCTATGTTTTAAATATGAATAGAAGACTAGTCTCTGTGCTATGTTTTAAATATGAATGGAAAACTAGCCTCTGTGCTATGATTTAAATATGAATGGAAGACTAGTCTCTGTGCTATGTTTTAAATATGAATAGAAGACTAGCCTCTGTGCTATGATTTAAATATTAATGGAAGACTAGCCTCTGTGCTATGATTTAAATATTAATGGAAGACTAGTCTCTGTGCTATGTTTTAAATATTAATGGAAGACTAGCCTCTGTGCTATGATTTAAATATGAATGGAAGACTAGCCTCTGTGCTATGATTTAAATATGAATGGAAGACTAGTCTCTGTGCTATGTTTTAAATATGAATGGAAGACTAGTCTCTGTGCTATGATTTAAATATGAATAGAAGACTAGTCTCTGTGCTATGTTTTAAATATTAATGGAAGACTAGTCTCTGTGCTATGTTTTAAATATGAATGGAAAACTAGCCTCTGTGCTATGTTTTAAATATGAATGGAAAACTAGTCTCTGTGCTATGATTTAAATATTAATGGAAGACTAGTCTCTGTGCTATGTTTTAAATATGAATGGAAGACTAGTCTATGTGCTATGTTTTAAATATGAATGGAAAACTAGTCTCTGTGCTATGATTTAAATATTAATGGAAGACTAGTCTATGTGCTATGTTTTAAATATGAATGGAAAACTAGTCTCTGTGCTATGATTTAAATATTAATGGAAGACTAGCCTCTGTGCTATGTTTTAAATATTAATGGAAGACTAGTCTCTGTGCTATGTTTTAAATATGAATGGAAAACTAGTCTCTGTGCTATGATTTAAATATTAATGGAAGACTAGTCTCTGTGCTATGATTTAAATATTAATGGAAGACTAGCCTCTGTGCTATGTTTTAAATATTAATGGAAGACTAGTCTCTGTGCTATGATTTAAATATTAATGGAAGACTAGCCTCTGTGCTATGTTTTAAATATTAATGGAAGACTAGTCTCTGTGCTATGTTTTAAATATGAATGGAAGACTAGTCTCTGTGCTATGATTTAAATATGAATGGAAGACTAGTCTCTGTGCTATGATTTAAATATTAATGGAAGACTAGTCTCTGTGCTATGATTTAAATATTAATGGAAGACTAGCCTCTGTGCTATGATTTAAATATTAATGGAAGACTAGTCTCTGTGCTATGTTTTAAATATGAATGGAAGACTAGTCTCTGTGCTATGATTTAAATATTAATGGAAGACTAGTCTCTGTGCTATGATTTAAATATTAATGGAAGACTAGCCTCTGTGCTATGATTTAAATATTAATGGAAGACTAGTCTCTGTGCTATGTTTTAAATATGAATGGAAGACTAGTCTCTGTGCTATGATTTAAATATTAATGGAAGACTAGTCTCTGTGCTATGATTTAAATATTAATGGAAGACTAGCCTCTGTGCTATGATTTAAATATTAATGGAAGACTAGTCTATGTGCTATGTTTTAAATATGAATGGAAAACTAGTCTCTGTGCTATGATTTAAATATTAATGGAAGACTAGTCTCTGTGCTATGATTTAAATATTAATGGAAGACTAGCCTCTGTGCTATGATTTAAATATTAATGGAAGACTAGTCTCTGTGCTATGTTTTAAATATGAATGGAAAACTAGTCTCTGTGCTATGATTTAAATATTAATGGAAGACTAGTCTCTGTGCTATGTTTTAAATATGAATGGAAGACTAGTCTATGTGCTATGTTTTAAATATGAATGGAAAACTAGTCTCTGTGCTATGATTTAAATATTAATGGAAGACTAGTCTCTGTGCTATGTTTTAAATATGAATGGAAGACTAGTCTCTGTGCTATGTTTTAAATATGAATGGAACACTAGTCTCTGTGCTATGTTTTAAATATGAATGGAAAACTAGTCTCTGTGCTATGATTTAAATATGAATGGAAGACTAGTCTCTGTGCTATGATTTAAATATTAATGGAAAACTAGTCTCTGTGCTATGATTTAAAATATGAATGGAAGACTAGTCTCTGTGCTATGTTTTAAATATGAATGGAAGACTAGTCTCTGTGCTATGTTTTAAATATTAATGGAAGACTAGCCTCTGTGCTATGTTTTAAATATTAATGGAAGACTAGTCTCTGTGCTATGTTTTAAATATGAATGGAAAACTAGTCTCTGTGCTATGATTTAAATATTAATGGAAGACTAGTCTCTGTGCTATGATTTAAATATTAATGGAAGACTAGCCTCTGTGCTATGTTTTAAATATTAATGGAAGACTAGTCTCTGTGCTATGATTTAAATATTAATGGAAGACTAGCCTCTGTGCTATGTTTTAAATATTAATGGAAGACTAGTCTCTGTGCTATGTTTTAAATATGAATGGAAAACTAGTCTCTGTGCTATGATTTAAATATTAATGGAAGACTAGTCTCTGTGCTATGTTTTAAATATGAATGGAAGACTAGTCTCTGTGCTATGTTTTAAATATGAATGGAACACTAGTCTCTGTGCTATGTTTTAAATATGAATGGAAAACTAGTCTCTGTGCTATGATTTAAATATGAATGGAACACTAGTCTCTGTGCTATGTTTTAAATATGAATGGAAAACTAGTCTCTGTGCTATGATTTAAATATTAATGGAAAACTAGTCTCTGTGCTATGATTTAAAATATGAATGGAAGACTAGTCTCTGTGCTATGTTTTAAATATGAATGGAAGACTAGCCTATGTGCTATGATTTAAATATGAATGGAAGACTAGCCTCTGTGCTATGATTTAAATATGAATGGAAGACTAGTCTCTGTGCTATGATTTAAATATGAATGGAAGACTAGCCTCTGTGCTATGATTTAAATATGAATGGAAGACTAGCCTCTGTGCTATGATTTAAATATGAATGGAAGACTAGCCTCTGTGCTATGATTTAAATATGAATGGAAGACTAGTCTCTGTGCTATGTTTTAAATATGAATGGAAGACTAGCCTCTGTGCTATGATTTAAATATGAATGGAAGACTAGTCTCTGTGCTATGTTTTAAATATGAATGGAAGACTAGCCTCTGTGCTATGATTTAAATATGAATGGAAGACTAGTCTCTGTGCTATGTTTTAAATATGAATGGAAGACTAGCCTCTGTGCTATGATTTAAATATGAATGGAAGACTAGTCTCTGTGCTATGTTTTAAATATGAATAGAAGACTAGTCTCTGTGCTATGTTTTAAATATGAATGGAAAACTAGTCTCTGTGCTATGATTTAAATATGAATGGAAAACTAGTCTCTGTGCTATGATTTAAATATTAATGGAAGACTAGTCTCTGTGCTATGATTTAAATATGAATGGAAGACTAGTCTCTGTGCTATGATTTAAATATTAATGGAAGACTAGTCTCTGTGCTATGATTTAAATATTAATGGAAGACTAGTCTCTGTGCTATGATTTAAATATTAATGGAAGACTAGCCTCTGTGCTATGATTTAAAATATGAATGGAAGACTAGTCTCTGTGCTATGATTTAAAATATGAATGGAAGACTAGCCTCTGTGCTATGATTTAAAATATGAATGGAAGACTAGTCTCTGTGCTATGATTTAAAATATGAATGGAAGACTAGCCTCTGTGCTATGTTTTAAATATGAATAGAAGACTAGCCTCTGTGCTATGATTTAAATATGAATGGAAAACTAGTCTCTGTGCTATGATTTAAATATGAATGGAAAACTAGTCTCTGTGCTATGTTTTAAATATGAATGGAAGACTAGTCTCTGTGCTATGATTTAAATATGAATGGAAAACTAGCCTCTGTGCTATGTTTTAAATATGAATGGAAAACTAGCCTCTGTGCTATGATTTAAATATGAATGGAAAACTAGTCTCTGTGCTATGTTTTAAATATGAATGGAAGACTAGTCTCTGTGCTATGATTTAAATATGAATGGAAAACTAGTCTCTGTGCTATGATTTAAATATTAATGGAAGACTAGTCTCTGTGCTATGATTTAAATATGAATGGAAGACTAGTCTCTGTGCTATGATTTAAATATTAATGGAAGACTAGTCTCTGTGCTATGATTTAAATATTAATGGAAGACTAGTCTCTGTGCTATGATTTAAATATTAATGGAAGACTAGTCTCTGTGCTATGATTTAAAATATGAATGGAAGACTAGTCTCTGTGCTATGATTTAAAATATGAATGGAAGACTAGCCTCTGTGCTATGATTTAAAATATGAATGGAAGACTAGTCTCTGTGCTATGATTTAAAATATGAATGGAAGACTAGCCTCTGTGCTATGTTTTAAATATGAATAGAAGACTAGTCTCTGTGCTATGATTTAAATATTAATGGAAGACTAGCCTCTGTGCTATGATTTAAAATATGAATGGAAGACTAGCCTCTGTGCTATGATTTAAAATATGAATAGAAGACTAGTCTCTGTGCTATGATTTAAATATGAATGGAAGACTAGCCTCTGTGCTATGATTTAAATATGAATGGAAGACTAGTCTCTGTGCTATGATTTAAATATGAATGGAAAACTAGTCTCTGTGCTATGATTTAAATATTAATGGAAGACTAGCCTCTGTGCTATGATTTAAATATGAATGGAAGACTAGTCTCTGTGCTATGATTTAAATATGAATGGAAGACTAGCCTCTGTGCTATGATTTAAAATATGAATAGAAGACTAGTCTCTGTGCTATGTTTTAAATATGAATGGAAGACTAGCCTCTGTGCTATGATTTAAATATGAATGGAAGACTAGCCTCTGTGCTATGATTTAAAATATGAATAGAAGACTAGTCTCTGTGCTATGTTTTAAATATGAATGGAAGACTAGTCTCTGTGCTATGATTTAAATATGAATGGAAAACTAGTCTCTGTGCTATGATTTAAATATGAATGGAAGACTAGTCTCTGTGCTATGATTTAAATATTAATGGAAGACTAGTCTCTGTGCTATGATTTAAATATGAATGGAAGACTAGTCTCTGTGCTATGATTTAAATATTAATGGAAGACTAGTCTCTGTGCTATGATTTAAAATATGAATGGAAGACTAGCCTCTGTGCTATGTTTTAAATATGAATAGAAGACTAGTCTCTGTGCTATGTTTTAAATATTAATGGAAGACTAGTCTCTGTGCTATGATTTAAATATTAATGGAAGACTAGCCTCTGTGCTATGATTTAAAATATGAATGGAAGACTAGTCTCTGTGCTATGATTTAAAATATGAATGGAAGACTAGCCTCTGTGCTATGATTTAAAATATGAATGGAAGACTAGTCTCTGTGCTATGATTTAAAATATGAATGGAAGACTAGCCTCTGTGCTATGTTTTAAATATGAATAGAAGACTAGCCTCTGTGCTATGTTTTAAATATGAATAGAAGACTAGTCTCTGTGCTATGTTTTAAATATGAATAGAAGACTAGCCTCTGTGCTATGTTTTAAATATGAATAGAAGACTAGCCTCTGTGCTATGTTTTAAATATGAATAGAAGACTAGCCTCTGTGCTATGATTTAAATATGAATGGAAGACTAGTCTCTGTGCTATGATTTAAAATATGAATGGAAGACTAGCCTCTGTGCTATGTTTTAAATATGAATAGAAGACTAGCCTCTGTGCTATGATTTAAATATGAATGGAAGACTAGTCTCTGTGCTATGATTTAAATATTAATGGAAGACTAGTCTCTGTGCTATGATTTAAATATTAATGGAAGACTAGCCTCTGTGCTATGATTTAAATATGAATGGAAGACTAGTCTCTGTGCTATGATTTAAATATGAATGGAAGACTAGCCTCTGTGCTATGATTTAAAATATGAATAGAAGACTAGTCTCTGTGCTATGTTTTAAATATGAATGGAAGACTAGCCTCTGTGCTATGATTTAAAATATGAATAGAAGACTAGCCTCTGTGCTATGATTTAAATATGAATGGAAGACTAGTCTCTGTGCTATGATTTAAATATGAATGGAAAACTAGTCTCTGTGCTATGATTTAAATATGAATGGAAGACTAGTCTCTGTGCTATGATTTAAATATTAATGGAAGACTAGTCTCTGTGCTATGATTTAAATATGAATGGAAGACTAGTCTCTGTGCTATGATTTAAATATTAATGGAAGACTAGTCTCTGTGCTATGATTTAAATATTAATGGAAGACTAGTCTCTGTGCTATGATTTAAATATTAATGGAAGACTAGCCTCTGTGCTATGATTTAAAATATGAATGGAAGACTAGTCTCTGTGCTATGATTTAAAATATGAATGGAAGACTAGCCTCTGTGCTATGTTTTAAATATGAATGGAAGACTAGTCTCTGTGCTATGATTTAAATATGAATGGAAAACTAGTCTCTGTGCTATGATTTAAATATGAATGGAAGACTAGCCTCTGTGCTATGTTTTAAATATGAATGGAAAACTAGTCTCTGTGCTATGATTTAAAATATGAATGGAAAACTAGTCTCTGTGCTATGATTTAAATATGAATGGAAGACTAGTCTCTGTGCTATGATTTAAATATGAATGGAAAACTAGTCTCTGTGCTATGATTTAAAATATGAATAGAAGACTAGCCTCTGTGCTATGATTTAAATATGAATGGAAGACTAGTCTCTGTGCTATGATTTAAATATGAATGGAAAACTAGTCTCTGTGCTATGATTTAAATATGAATGGAAGACTAGTCTCTGTGCTATGATTTAAATATTAATGGAAGACTAGTCTCTGTGCTATGATTTAAATATGAATGGAAGACTAGTCTCTGTGCTATGATTTAAATATTAATGGAAGACTAGTCTCTGTGCTATGATTTAAATATTAATGGAAGACTAGTCTCTGTGCTATGATTTAAATATTAATGGAAGACTAGCCTCTGTGCTATGATTTAAAATATGAATGGAAGACTAGCCTCTGTGCTATGATTTAAAATATGAATGGAAGACTAGCCTCTGTGCTATGTTTTAAATATGAATAGAAGACTAGCCTCTGTGCTATGTTTTAAATATGAATAGAAGACTAGTCTCTGTGCTATGTTTTAAATATGAATAGAAGACTAGCCTCTGTGCTATGTTTTAAATATGAATAGAAGACTAGCCTCTGTGCTATGTTTTAAATATGAATAGAAGACTAGCCTCTGTGCTATGTTTTAAATATGAATGGAAGACTAGCCTCTGTGCTATGTTTTAAATATGAATAGAAGACTAGTCTCTGTGCTATGATTTAAATATGAATGGAAGACTAGCCTCTGTGCTATGTTTTAAATATGAATAGAAGACTAGTCTCTGTGCTATGTTTTAAATATGAATAGAAGACTAGCCTCTGTGCTATGTTTTAAATATGAATAGAAGACTAGCCTCTGTGCTATGTTTTAAATATGAATGGAAGACTAGCCTCTGTGCTATGTTTTAAATATGAATAGAAGACTAGCCTCTGTGCTATGTTTTAAATATGAATAGAAGACTAGTCTCTGTGCTATGATTTAAATATTAATGGAAGACTAGCCTCTGTGCTATGATTTAAAATATGAATGGAAGACTAGCCTCTGTGCTATGATTTAAAATATGAATGGAAGACTAGTCTCTGTGCTATGATTTAAATATTAATGGAAGACTAGTCTCTGTGCTATGATTTAAATATTAATGGAAGACTAGCCTCTGTGCTATGATTTAAAATATGAATGGAAGACTAGTCTCTGTGCTATGATTTAAAATATGAATGGAAGACTAGCCTCTGTGCTATGTTTTAAATATGAATAGAAGACTAGCCTCTGTGCTATGTTTTAAATATGAATAGAAGACTAGTCTCTGTGCTATGTTTTAAATATGAATAGAAGACTAGTCTCTGTGCTATGATTTAAATATTAATGGAAGACTAGCCTCTGTGCTATGATTTAAAATATGAATGGAAGACTAGTCTCTGTGCTATGATTTAAATATTAATGGAAGACTAGCCTCTGTGCTATGATTTAAAATATGAATAGAAGACTAGTCTCTGTGCTATGTTTTAAATATGAATGGAAGACTAGCCTCTGTGCTATGTTTTAAATATGAATAGAAGACTAGCCTCTGTGCTATGTTTTAAATATGAATAGAAGACTAGTCTCTGTGCTATGATTTAAATATTAATGGAAGACTAGCCTCTGTGCTATGATTTAAAATATGAATGGAAGACTAGCCTCTGTGCTATGATTTAAAATATGAATGGAAGACTAGTCTCTGTGCTATGATTTAAATATTAATGGAAGACTAGTCTCTGTGCTATGATTTAAATATTAATGGAAGACTAGCCTCTGTGCTATGATTTAAAATATGAATGGAAGACTAGTCTCTGTGCTATGATTTAAAATATGAATGGAAGACTAGCCTCTGTGCTATGTTTTAAATATGAATAGAAGACTAGCCTCTGTGCTATGTTTTAAATATGAATAGAAGACTAGTCTCTGTGCTATGTTTTAAATATGAATAGAAGACTAGTCTCTGTGCTATGATTTAAATATTAATGGAAGACTAGCCTCTGTGCTATGATTTAAAATATGAATGGAAGACTAGTCTCTGTGCTATGATTTAAATATTAATGGAAGACTAGCCTCTGTGCTATGATTTAAAATATGAATAGAAGACTAGTCTCTGTGCTATGATTTAAATATTAATGGAAGACTAGCCTCTGTGCTATGATTTAAAATATGAATGGAAGACTAGCCTCTGTGCTATGTTTTAAATATGAATAGAAGACTAGCCTCTGTGCTATGTTTTAAATATGAATAGAAGACTAGTCTCTGTGCTATGTTTTAAATATGAATAGAAGACTAGTCTCTGTGCTATGATTTAAATATTAATGGAAGACTAGCCTCTGTGCTATGATTTAAAATATGAATGGAAGACTAGTCTCTGTGCTATGATTTAAATATTAATGGAAGACTAGCCTCTGTGCTATGATTTAAAATATGAATGGAAGACTAGCCTCTGTGCTATGATTTAAATATTAATGGAAGACTAGTCTCTGTGCTATGATTTAAATATTAATGGAAGACTAGTCTCTGTGCTATGATTTAAATATTAATGGAAGACTAGCCTCTGTGCTATGATTTAAAATATGAATGGAAGACTAGTCTCTGTGCTATGATTTAAAATATGAATGGAAGACTAGCCTCTGTGCTATGTTTTAAATATGAATAGAAGACTAGCCTCTGTGCTATGTTTTAAATATGAATAGAAGACTAGTCTCTGTGCTATGTTTTAAATATGAATAGAAGACTAGTCTCTGTGCTATGTTTTAAATATGAATGGAACACTAGTCTATGTGCTATGTTTTAAATATGAATGGAAGACTAGTCTCTGTGCTATGTTTTAAATATGAATGGAAGACTAGTCTCTGTGCTATGATTTAAATATTAATGGAAGACTAGTCTCTGTGCTATGTTTTAAATATGAATGGAAGACTAGTCTATGTGCTATGTTTTAAATATGAATGGAAGACTAGCCTCTGTGCTATGTTTTAAATATGAATGGAAGACTAGTCTCTGTGCTATGATTTAAATATTAATGGAAGACTAGTCTCTGTGCTATGTTTTAAATATGAATGGAAGACTAGTCTATGTGCTATGTTTTAAATATGAATGGAAAACTAGTCTCTGTGCTATGTTTTAAATATGAATGGAAGACTAGCCTCTGTGCTATGATTTAAATATGAATGGAAAACTAGTCTCTGTGCTATGTTTTAAATATGAATGGAAAACTAGTCTCTGTGCTATGTTTTAAATATGAATGGAAGACTAGTCTCTGTGCTATGTTTTAAATATGAATGGAAGACTAGTCTCTGTGCTATGTTTTAAATATGAATGGAAGACTAGTCTCTGTGCTATGTTTTAAATATGAATGGAAGACTAGCCTCTGTGCTATGTTTTAAATATGAATGGAAGACTAGTCTCTGTGCTATGTTTTAAATATGAATAGAAGACTAGTCTCTGTGCTATGTTTTAAATATGAATGGAAAACTAGCCTCTGTGCTATGATTTAAATATTAATGGAAGACTAGTCTCTGTGCTATGTTTTAAATATGAATGGAAAACTAGCCTCTGTGCTATGATTTAAAATACGAATGGAAAACTAGCCTCTGTGCTATGATTTAAAATATGAATGGAAGACTAGTCTCTGTGCTATGATTTAAATATGAATAGAAGACTAGTCTCTGTGCTATGATTTAAATATGAATGGAAGACTAGTCTCTGTGCTATGATTTAAATATGAATAGAAGACTAGCCTCTGTGCTATGATTTAAATATGAATGGAAGACTAGTCTCTGTGCTATGATTTAAATATTAATGGAAGACTAGCCTCTGTGCTATGTTTTAAATATGAATGGAAAACTAGCCTCTGTGCTATGATTTAAAATACGAATGGAAAACTAGCCTCTGTGCTATGATTTAAAATATGAATGGAAGACTAGTCTCTGTGCTATGATTTAAATATGAATAGAAGACTAGCCTCTGTGCTATGATTTAAATATGAATGGAAGACTAGTCTCTGTGCTATGATTTAAATATTAATGGAAGACTAGCCTCTGTGCTATGTTTTAAATATGAATGGAAAACTAGCCTCTGTGCTATGATTTAAATATTAAATGGAAGACTAGCCTCTGTGCTATGTTTTAAATATGAATGGAAAACTAGCCTCTGTGCTATGATTTAAAATACGAATGGAAAACTAGCCTCTGTGCTATGATTTAAAATATGAATGGAAGACTAGTCTCTGTGCTATGATTTAAATATGAATGGAAGACTAGTCTCTGTGCTATGATTTAAATATTAATGGAAGACTAGCCTCTGTGCTATGTTTTAAATATGAATGGAAAACTAGCCTCTGTGCTATGATTTAAAATACGAATGGAAAACTAGCCTCTGTGCTATGATTTAAATATTAAATGGAAGACTAGCCTTTGTGCTATGTTTTAAATATGAATGGAAGACTAGCCTCTGTGCTATGATTTAAAATACGAATGGAAAACTAGCCTCTGTGCTATGATTTAAATATTAAATGGAAGACTAGCCTTTGTGCTATGTTTTAAATATGAATGGAAAACTAGCCTCTGTGCTATGATTTAAAATACGAATGGAAAACTAGCCTCTGTGCTATGATTTAAATATTAAATGGAAGACTAGCCTTTGTGCTATGTTTTAAATATGAATGGAAGACTAGCCTCTGTGCTATGATTTAAATATGAATGGAAGACTAGTCTCTGTGCTATGTTTTAAATATGAATGGAAGACTAGTCTCTGTGCTATGATTTAAATATGAATGGAAGACTAGCCTCTGTGCTATGTTTTAAATATTAAATGGAAGACTAGCCTCTGTGCTATGTTTTAAATATGAATGGAAAACTAGCCTCTGTGCTATGATTTAAATATTAAATGGAAAACTAGCCTCTGTGCTATGATTTAAATATTAAATGGAAAACTAGCCTCTGTGCTATGATTTAAATATTAAATGGAAAACTAGCCTCTGTGCTATGTTTTAAATATGAATGGAAAACTAGCCTCTGTGCTATGATTTAAATATTAAATGGAAAACTAGCCTCTGTGCTATGATTTAAATATTAAATGGAAAACTAGCCTCTGTGCTATGATTTAAATATTAAATGGAAAACTAGCCTCTGTGCTATGATTTAAATATTAAATGGAAAACTAGCCTCTGTGCTATGTTTTAAATATGAATGGAAAACTAGCCTCTGTGCTATGATTTATAATACGAATGGAAAACTAGTCTCTGTGCTATGATTTAAATATGAATGGAAGACTAGTCTCTGTGCTATGTTTTAAATATGAATGGAAGACTAGTCTCTGTGCTATGATTTAAATATTAATGGAAGACTAGCCTCTGTGCTATGTTTTAAATATGAATGGAAGACTAGCCTCTGTGCTATGATTTAAAATATGAATGGAAGACTAGTCTCTGTGCTATGATTTAAATATGAATAGAAGACTAGTCTCTGTGCTATGTTTTAAATATGAATAGAAGACTAGTCTCTGTGCTATGATTTAAAATATGAATGGAAGACTAGTCTCTGTGCTATGATTTAAATATGAATAGAAGACTAGTCTCTGTGCTATGATTTAAAATATGAATGGAAAACTAGCCTCTGTGCTATGATTTAAAATATGAATGGAAGACTAGTCTCTGTGCTATGATTTAAATATGAATAGAAGACTAGTCTCTGTGCTATGATTTAAAATATGAATGGAAAACTAGCCTCTGTGCTATGATTTAAATATGAATAGAAGACTAGTCTCTGTGCTATGTTTTAAATATGAATGGAAAACTAGTCTCTGTGCTATGATTTAAATATGAATAGAAGACTAGTCTCTGTGCTATGTTTTAAATATGAATGGAAAACTAGTCTCTGTGCTATGATTTAAATATTAATGGAAGACTAGTCTCTGTGCTATGTTTTAAATATGAATAGAAGACTAGTCTCTGTGCTATGATTTAAATATGAATAGAAGACTAGTCTATGTGCTATGATTTAAATATGAATGGAAGACTAGTCTATGTGCTATGTTTTAAATATGAATGGAAAACTAGTCTCTGTGCTATGTTTTAAATATGAATAGAAGACTAGTCTATGTGCTATGATTTAAATATGAATGGAAGACTAGTCTATGTGCTATGTTTTAAATATGAATAGAAGACTAGTCTCTGTGCTATGATTTAAATATGAATAGAAGACTAGTCTATGTGCTATGTTTTAAATATGAATAGAAGACTAGTCTATGTGCTATGATTTAAAATATGAATGGAAAACTAGCCTCTGTGCTATGATTTAAAATATGAATGGAAGACTAGTCTCTGTGCTATGATTTAAATATGAATAGAAGACTAGCCTCTGTGCTATGATTTAAATATGAATAGAAGACTAGTCTCTGTGCTATGATTTAAAATATGAATGGAAAACTAGCCTCTGTGCTATGATTTAAATATGAATAGAAGACTAGTCTATGTGCTATGTTTTAAATATGAATAGAAGACTAGTCTCTGTGCTATGATTTAAATATGAATAGAAGACTAGTCTATGTGCTATGTTTTAAATATGAATAGAAGACTAGTCTATGTGCTATGATTTAAAATATGAATGGAAAACTAGCCTCTGTGCTATGATTTAAAATATGAATGGAAGACTAGTCTCTGTGCTATGATTTAAATATGAATAGAAGACTAGTCTCTGTGCTATGATTTAAAATATGAATGGAAAACTAGCCTCTGTGCTATGATTTAAAATATGAATGGAAGACTAGTCTCTGTGCTATGATTTAAATATGAATAGAAGACTAGCCTCTGTGCTATGATTTAAATATGAATAGAAGACTAGTCTCTGTGCTATGATTTAAAATATGAATGGAAGACTAGCCTCTGTGCTATGATTTAAATATGAATAGAAGACTAGTCTCTGTGCTATGTTTTAAATATGAATGGAAAACTAGTCTCTGTGCTATGATTTAAATATGAATAGAAGACTAGTCTCTGTGCTATGTTTTAAATATGAATGGAAAACTAGTCTCTGTGCTATGATTTAAATATTAATGGAAGACTAGTCTCTGTGCTATGTTTTAAATATGAATAGAAGACTAGTCTCTGTGCTATGATTTAAATATGAATAGAAGACTAGTCTATGTGCTATGATTTAAATATGAATGGAAGACTAGTCTATGTGCTATGTTTTAAATATGAATGGAAAACTAGTCTCTGTGCTATGTTTTAAATATGAATAGAAGACTAGTCTATGTGCTATGATTTAAATATGAATGGAAGACTAGTCTATGTGCTATGTTTTAAATATGAATAGAAGACTAGTCTCTGTGCTATGATTTAAATATGAATAGAAGACTAGTCTATGTGCTATGTTTTAAATATGAATAGAAGACTAGTCTATGTGCTATGATTTAAATATGAATGGAAGACTAGTCTATGTGCTATGTTTTAAATATGAATAGAAGACTAGTCTCTGTGCTATGATTTAAATATGAATAGAAGACTAGTCTCTGTGCTATGTTTTAAATATGAATAGAAGACTAGTCTATGTGCTATGATTTAAATATGAATGGAAGACTAGTCTATGTGCTATGATTTAAATATGAATGGAAGACTAGTCTATGTGCTATGATTTAAATATGAATAGAAGACTAGTCTATGTGCTATGATTTAAATATGAATGGAAGACTAGTCTATGTGCTATGTTTTAAATATGAATAGAAGACTAGTCTATGTGCTATGATTTAAATATGAATGGAAAACTAGTCTCTGTGCTATGTTTTAAATATGAATAGAAGACTAGTCTCTGTGCTATGATTTAAATATGAATAGAAGACTAGTCTATGTGCTATGATTTAAATATGAATGGAAGACTAGTCTATGTGCTATGTTTTAAATATTAATGGAAGACTAGTCTCTGTGCTATGTTTTAAATATGAATGGAAGACTAGTCTGTGTGCTATGTTTTAAATATGAATGGAAAACTAGTCTCTGTGCTATGATTTAAATATTAATGGAAGACTAGTCTCTGTGCTATGTTTTAAATATGAATAGAAGACTAGTCTCTGTGCTATGATTTAAATATGAATAGAAGACTAGTCTATGTGCTATGATTTAAATATGAATGGAAGACTAGTCTATGTGCTATGTTTTAAATATGAATGGAAAACTAGTCTCTGTGCTATGTTTTAAATATGAATGGAAGACTAGCCTCTGTGCTATGATTTAAATATGAATGGAAGACTAGTCTATGTGCTATGATTTAAATATGAATGGAAGACTAGTCTCTGTGCTATGTTTTAAATATGAATAGAAGACTAGTCTCTGTGCTATGTTTTAAATATGAATGGAAGACTAGTCTCTGTGCTATGTTTTAAATATGAATAGAAGACTAGCCTCTGTGCTATGTTTTAAATATGAATGGAAAACTAGTCTATGTGCTATGATTTAAATATGAATGGAAGACTAGCCTCTGTGCTATGATTTAAATATGAATGGAAGACTAGTCTATGTGCTATGATTTAAATATGAATGGAAGACTAGTCTCTGTGCTATGATTTAAATATGAATGGAAGACTAGTCTATGTGCTATGATTTAAATATGAATGGAAGACTAGCCTCTGTGCTATGATTTAAATATGAATGGAAGACTAGTCTATGTGCTATGATTTAAATATGAATGGAAGACTAGTCTCTGTGCTATGATTTAAATATGAATGGAAGACTAGTCTATGTGCTATGATTTAAATATGAATGGAAGACTAGCCTCTGTGCTATGTTTTAAATATGAATGGAAGACTAGTCTCTGTGCTATGATTTAAAATATGAATGGAAGACTAGCCTCTGTGCTATGTTTTAAATATGAATAGAAGACTAGTCTCTGTGCTATGTTTTAAATATGAATAGAAGACTAGTCTATGTGCTATGATTTAAATATGAATGGAAGACTAGTCTATGTGCTATGATTTAAATATGAATGGAAGACTAGTCTCTGTGCTATGTTTTAAATATGAATAGAAGACTAGTCTCTGTGCTATGATTTAAATATGAATAGAAGACTAGTCTCTGTGCTATGATTTAAATATGAATAGAAGACTAGTCTATGTGCTATGATTTAAATATGAATGGAAGACTAGTCTCTGTGCTATGATTTAAAATATGAATGGAAGACTAGCCTCTGTGCTATGATTTAAATATGAATGGAAGACTAGTCTCTGTGCTATGTTTTAAATATGAATAGAAGACTAGTCTCTGTGCTATGATTTAAATATGAATAGAAGACTAGTCTATGTGCTATTATTTAAATATGAATGGAAGACTAGTCTCTGTGCTATGATTTAAATATGAATAGAAGACTAGTCTATGTGCTATGATTTAAATATGAATAGAAGACTAGTCTATGTGCTATGATTTAAATATGAATGGAAGACTAGCCTCTGTGCTATGATTTAAAATATGAATGGAATACTAGCCTCTGTGCTATGATTTAAATATGAATAGAAGACTAGTCTATGTGCTATGATTTAAATATGAATGGAAGACTAGTCTATGTGCTATGATTTAAATATGAATAGAAGACTAGTCTATGTGCTATGATTTAAATATGAATAGAAGACTAGTCTATGTGCTATGATTTAAATATGAATGGAAGACTAGTCTCTGTGCTATGATTTAAATATGAATAGAAGACTAGTCTATGTGCTATGATTTAAATATGAATAGAAGACTAGTCTATGTGCTATGATTTAAATATGAATAGAAGACTAGTCTATGTGCTATGATTTAAATATGAATGGAAGACTAGTCTCTGTGCTATGATTTAAATATGAATAGAAGACTAGTCTATGTGCTATGATTTAAATATGAATGGAAGACTAGTCTCTGTGCTATGATTTAAATATGAATGGAAGACTAGTCTCTGTGCTATGATTTAAAATATGAATGGAAGACTAGCCTCTGTGCTATGATTTAAATATGAATGGAAGACTAGCCTCTGTGCTATGATTTAAATATGAATAGAAGACTAGTCTATGTGCTATGATTTAAATATGAATAGAAGACTAGTCTATGTGCTATGATTTAAATATGAATAGAAGACTAGTCTATGTGCTATGATTTAAATATGAATGGAAGACTAGTCTCTGTGCTATGATTTAAATATGAATAGAAGACTAGTCTATGTGCTATGATTTAAATATGAATGGAAGACTAGTCTCTGTGCTATGATTTAAATATGAATGGAAGACTAGTCTCTGTGCTATGATTTAAAATATGAATGGAAGACTAGCCTCTGTGCTATGATTTAAATATGAATGGAAGACTAGTCTCTGTGCTATGATTTAAATATGAATAGAAGACTAGTCTATGTGCTATGATTTAAATATGAATGGAAGACTAGTCTCTGTGCTATGATTTAAAAATGAATAGAAGACTAGTCTATGTGCTATGATTTAAATATGAATAGAAGACTAGTCTATGTGCTATGATTTAAATATGAATAGAAGACTAGTCTGTGTGCTATGTTTTAAATATGAATGGAAAACTAGTCTCTGTGCTATGTTTTAAATATGAATGGAAAACTAGTCTCTGTGCTATGTTTTAAATATGAATGGAAAACTAGTCTCTGTGCTATGTTTTAAATATGAATGGAAAACTAGTCTCTGTGCTATGTTTTAAATATGAATGGAAAACTAGTCTCTGTGCTATGATTTAAATATGAATGGAAGACTAGTCTCTGTGCTATGTTTTAAATATGAATAGAAGACTAGTCTATGTGCTATGATTTAAATATGAATGGAAGACTAGTCTATGTGCTATGATTTAAATATGAATGGAAGACTAGTCTCTGTGCTATGTTTTAAATATGAATAGAAGACTAGTCTCTGTGCTATGATTTAAATATGAATAGAAGACTAGTCTCTGTGCTATGATTTAAATATGAATAGAAGACTAGTCTATGTGCTATGATTTAAATATGAATGGAAGACTAGCCTCTGTGCTATGATTTAAATATGAATAGAAGACTAGTCTCTGTGCTATGATTTAAATATGAATAGAAGACTAGTCTATGTGCTATGATTTAAATATGAATGGAAGACTAGTCTATGTGCTATGATTTAAATATGAATGGAAGACTAGTCTCTGTGCTATGTTTTAAATATGAATAGAAGACTAGTCTCTGTGCTATGATTTAAATATGAATAGAAGACTAGTCTCTGTGCTATGATTTAAATATGAATAGAAGACTAGTCTATGTGCTATGATTTAAATATGAATGGAAGACTAGTCTCTGTGCTATGTTTTAAATATGAATAGAAGACTAGTCTCTGTGCTATGATTTAAATATGAATAGAAGACTAGTCTATGTGCTATGATTTAAATATGAATGGAAGACTAGCCTCTGTGCTATGATTTAAATATGAATGGAAGACTAGTCTCTGTGCTATGATTTAAATATGAATAGAAGACTAGTCTATGTGCTATGATTTAAATATGAATGGAAGACTAGCCTCTGTGCTATGATTTAAATATGAATGGAAGACTAGTCTCTGTGCTATGTTTTAAATATGAATAGAAGACTAGTCTCTGTGCTATGATTTAAATATGAATAGAAGACTAGTCTATGTGCTATGATTTAAATATGAATGGAAGACTAGCCTCTGTGCTATGATTTAAATATGAATGGAAGACTAGTCTCTGTGCTATGTTTTAAATATGAATAGAAGACTAGTCTCTGTGCTATGATTTAAATATGAATAGAAGACTAGTCTATGTGCTATGTTTTAAATATGAATGGAAAACTAGTCTCTGTGCTATGTTTTAAATATGAATGGAAAACTAGTCTCTGTGCTATGATTTAAATATTAATGGAAGACTAGCCTCTGTGCTATGTTTTAAATATGAATGGAAGACTAGCCTCTGTGCTATGTTTTAAATATGAATGGAAGACTAGCCTCTGTGCTATGTTTTAAATATGAATGGAAGACTAGTCTCTGTGCTATGTTTTAAATATGAATGGAAGACTAGTCTCTGTGCTATGATTTAAATATTAATGGAAGACTAGCCTCTGTGCTATGTTTTAAATATGAATGGAAGACTAGCCTCTGTGCTATGTTTTAAATATGAATGGAAGACTAGCCTCTGTGCTATGTTTTAAATATGAATGGAAGACTAGCCTCTGTGCTATGTTTTAAATATGAATGGAAGACTAGTCTCTGTGCTATGTTTTAAATATGAATGGAAGACTAGCCTCTGTGCTATGTTTTAAATATGAATGGAAGACTAGTCTCTGTGCTATGTTTTAAATATTAATGGAAGACTAGTCTATGTGCTATGTTTTAAATATGAATGGAAGACTAGTCTCTGTGCTATGTTTTAAATATGAATGGAAGACTAGCCTCTGTGCTATGATTTAAATATGAATAGAAGACTAGTCTCTGTGCTATGATTTAAATATGAATAGAAGACTAGTCTATGTGCTATGATTTAAATATGAATGGAAGACTAGTCTATGTGCTATGTTTTAAATATGAATGGAAAACTAGTCTCTGTGCTATGTTTTAAATATGAATGGAAGACTAGCCTCTGTGCTATGTTTTAAATATGAATGGAAAACTAGCCTCTGTGCTATGATTTAAATATGAATGGAAGACTAGCCTCTGTGCTATGTTTTAAATATGAATGGAAAACTAGTCTCTGTGCTATGATTTAAATATGAATGGAAGACTAGTCTCTGTGCTATGTTTTAAATATGAATAGAAGACTAGTCTCTGTGCTATGTTTTAAATATGAATGGAAGACTAGTCTCTGTGCTATGATTTAAATATGAATGGAAGACTAGTCTCTGTGCTATGATTTAAATATGAATGGAAGACTAGCCTCTTTGCTATGATTTAAATATGAATGGAAGACTAGTCTCTGTGCTATGATTTAAATATGAATGGAAGACTAGCCTCTTTGCTATGATTTAAATATGAATGGAAGACTAGCCTCTTTGCTATGATTTAAGATATTAATGGAAGACTAGTCTCTGTGCTATGATTTAAATATGAATGGAAGACTAGTCTCTGTGCTATGTTTTAAATATGAATGGAAGACTAGCCTCTTTGCTATGATTTAAATACGAATGGAAGACTAGTCTCTGTGCTATGTTTTAAATATGAATGGAAGACTAGTCTCTGTGCTATGTTTTAAATATGAATGGAAGACTAGTCTCTGTGCTATGTTTTAAATATGAATGGAAGACTAGCCTCTGTGCTATGATTTAAATATGAATGGAAGACTAGTCTCTGTGCTATGTTTTAAATATGAATAGAAGACTAGTCTCTGTGCTATGATTTAAATATGAATAGAAGACTAGTCTATGTGCTATGTTTTAAATATGAATGGAAGACTAGCCTCTTTGCTATGATTTAAATATGAATGGAAGACTAGCCTCTTTGCTATGATTTAAATATGAATGGAAGACTAGTCTCTGTGCTATGTTTTAAATATGAATGGAAGACTAGCCTCTGTGCTATGTTTTAAATATGAATGGAAGACTAGCCTCTTTGCTATGATTTAAATACGAATGGAAGACTAGTCTCTGTGCTATGTTTTAAATATGAATGGAAGACTAGCCTCTGTGCTATGTTTTAAATATGAATGGAAGACTAGCCTCTTTGCTATGATTTAAATATGAATGGAAGACTAGTCTCTGTGCTATGATTTAAATATGAATGGAAGACTAGTCTCTGTGCTATGTTTTAAATATGAATGGAAGACTAGCCTCTGTGCTATGATTTAAATATGAATGGAAGACTAGTCTCTGTGCTATGTTTTAAATATGAATAGAAGACTAGTCTCTGTGCTATGATTTAAATATGAATAGAAGACTAGTCTATGTGCTATGTTTTAAATATGAATGGAAGACTAGCCTCTTTGCTATGATTTAAATATGAATGGAAGACTAGCCTCTGTGCTATGTTTTAAATATGAATGGAAGACTAGCCTCTTTGCTATGATTTAAATATGAATGGAAGACTAGCCTCTTTGCTATGATTTAAATATGAATGGAAGACTAGTCTCTGTGCTATGTTTTAAATATGAATGGAAGACTAGCCTCTGTGCTATGTTTTAAATATGAATGGAAGACTAGCCTCTTTGCTATGATTTAAATACGAATGGAAGACTAGTCTCTGTGCTATGTTTTAAATATGAATGGAAGACTAGCCTCTGTGCTATGTTTTAAATATGAATGGAAGACTAGCCTCTTTGCTATGATTTAAATATGAATGGAAGACTAGTCTCTGTGCTATGATTTAAATATGAATGGAAGACTAGTCTCTGTGCTATGTTTTAAATATGAATGGAAGACTAGCCTCTTTGCTATGATTTAAATATGAATGGAAGACTAGTCTCTGTGCTATGTTTTAAATATGAATGGAAGACTAGTCTCTGTGCTATGTTTTAAATATGAATGGAAGACTAGCCTCTGTGCTATGATTTAAATATGAATGGAAGACTAGTCTCTGTGCTATGTTTTAAATATGAATGGAAGACTAGTCTCTTTGCTATGATTTAAATATGAATGGAAGACTAGTCTCTGTGCTATGTTTTAAATATGAATGGAAGACTAGTCTCTGTGCTATGATTTAAATATGAATAGAAGACTAGTCTATGTGCTATGTTTTAAATATGAATGGAAGACTAGCCTCTTTGCTATGATTTAAATATGAATGGAAGACTAGCCTCTGTGCTATGTTTTAAATATGAATGGAAGACTAGCCTCTTTGCTATGATTTAAATATGAATGGAAGACTAGTCTCTGTGCTATGTTTTAAATATGAATGGAAGACTAGCCTCTGTGCTATGTTTTAAATATGAATGGAAGACTAGCCTCTGTGCTATGTTTTAAATATGAATGGAAGACTAGCCTCTGTGCTATGATTTAAATATGAATGGAAGACTAGTCTCTGTGCTATGATTTAAATACGAATGGAAGACTAGTCTCTGTGCTATGTTTTAAATATGAATGGAAGACTAGCCTCTGTGCTATGTTTTAAATATGAATGGAAGACTAGCCTCTTTGCTATGTTTTAAATACGAATGGAAGACTAGTCTCTGTGCTATGTTTTAAATATGAATGGAAGACTAGCCTCTGTGCTATGTTTTAAATATGAATGGAAGACTAGCCTCTTTGCTATGATTTAAATATGAATGGAAGACTAGTCTCTGTGCTATGATTTAAATATGAATGGAAGACTAGTCTCTGTGCTATGTTTTAAATATGAATGGAAGACTAGCCTCTGTGCTATGATTTAAATATGAATGGAAGACTAGCCTCTTTGCTATGATTTAAATATGAATGGAAGACTAGCCTCTTTGCTATGATTTAAATATGAATGGAAGACTAGTCTCTGTGCTATGTTTTAAATATGAATGGAAGACTAGCCTCTGTGCTATGTTTTAAATATGAATGGAAGACTAGTCTCTGTGCTATGTTTTAAATATTAATGGAAGACTAGTCTCTGTGCTATGTTTTAAATATGAATGGAAGACTAGCCTCTTTGCTATGATTTAAATATTAATGGAAGTCTATGTGCTATGTTTTAAATATGTGCTATGTTTTAAATATGAATAGAAGACCAGCCTCTGTGCTATGTTTTAAATATTAATGGAAGACTAGCCTCTGTGCTATGTTTTAAATATTAATGGAAGACTAGCCTCTGTGCTATGTTTTAAATATGAATGGAAGACTAGCCTCTGTGCTATGTTTTAAATATTAATGGAAGACTAGCCTCTGTGCTATGTTTTAAACATGAATAGAAGACTAGCCTCTGTGCTATGTTTTAAATATTAATGGAAGACTAGCCTCTGTGCTATGTTTTAAACATGAATGGAAGACTAGTCTCTGTGCTATGTTTTAAATATTAATGGAAGACTAGTCTCTGTGCTATGTTTTAAATATTAATGGAAGACTAGTCTCTGTGCTATGTTTTAAATATTAATGGAAGACTAGTCTATGTGCTATGTTTTAAATATGAATAGAAGACCAGCCTCTGTGCTATGTTTTAAATATGAATATTAGACTAGCCTCTGTGCTATGTTTTAAATATTAATGGAAGACTAGCCTCTGTGCTATGTTTTAAATATTAATGGAAGACTAGCCTCTGTGCTATGTTTTAAATATTAATGGAAGACTAGCCTCTGTGCTATGTTTTAAACATGAATAGAAGACTAGCCTCTGTGCTATGTTTTAAATATTAATGGAAGACTAGCCTCTGTGCTATGTTTTAAATATTAATGGAAGACTAGCCTCTGTGCTATGTTTTAAATATTAATGGAAGACTAGCCTCTGTGCTATGTTTTAAATATTAATGGAAGACTAGCCTCTGTGCTATGTTTTAAACATGAATGGAAGACTAGTCTCTGTGCTATGTTTTAAAATACTAATGGAAGACTAGCCTCTGTGCTATGTTTTAAAATACTAATGGAAGACTAGCCTCTGTGCTATGTTTTAAATATTAATGGAAGACTAGCCTCTGTGCTATGTTTTAAATATTAATGGAAGACTAGCCTCTGTGTTATGTTTTAAATATGAATGGAAGACTAGTCTCTGTGCTATGTTTTAAATATTAATGGAAGACTAGTCTCTGTGCTATGTTTTAAAATATTAATGGAAGACTAGTCTCTGTGCTATGTTTTAAAATATTAATGGAAGACTAGCCTCTGTGCTATGTTTTAAAATATTAATGGAAGACTAGCCTCTGTGCTATGTTTTAAAATACTAATGGAAGACTAGCCTCTGTGCTATGTTTTAAATATGAATGGAAGACTAGCCTCTGTGCTATGTTTTAAATATTAATGGAAGACTAGCCTCTGTGCTATGTTTTAAAATATTAATGGAAGACTAGTCTCTGTGCTATGTTTTAAAATATTAATGGAAGACTAGTCTCTGTGCTATGTTTTAAAATATTAATGGAAGACTAGCCTCTGTGCTATGTTTTAAAATATTAATGGAAGACTAGCCTCTGTGCTATGTTTTAAAATATTAATGGAAGACTAGCCTCTGTGCTATGATTTAAAATATTAATGGAAGACTAGTCTCTGTGCTATGATTTAAAATATTAATGGAAGACTAGCCTCTGTGCTATGTTTTAAAATATTAATGGAAGACTAGCCTCTGTGCTATGTTTTAAAATATTAATGGAAGACTAGTCTCTGTGCTATGTTTTAAAATATTAATGGAAGACTAGCCTCTGTGCTATGTTTTAAAATATTAATGGAAGACTAGTCTCTGTGCTATGTTTTAAAATATTAATGGAAGACTAGCCTCTGTGCTATGTTTTAAAATATGAATGGAAGACTAGTCTCTGTGCTATGATTTAAAATATGAATGGAAGACTAGTCTCTGTGCTATGATTTAAAATATGAATGGAAGACTAGCCTCTGTGCTATGATTTAAAATATTAATGGAAGACTAGTCTCTGTGCTATGTTTTAAATATGAATGGAAGACTAGCCTCTGTGCTATGATTTAAAATATTAATGGAAGACTAGCCTCTGTGCTATGTTTTAAATATTAATGGAAGACTAGTCTCTGTGCTATGTTTTAAATATGAATGGAAGACTAGTCTCTGTGCTATGATTTAAAATATTAATGGAAGACTAGCCTCTGTGCTATGTTTTAAATATTAATGGAAGACTAGTCTCTGTGCTATGTTTTAAATATGAATGGAAGACTAGCCTCTGTGCTATGATTTAAAATATTAATGGAAGACTAGCCTCTGTGCTATGATTTAAGATATTAATGGAAGACTAGCCTCTGTGCTATGTTTTAAATATTAATGGAAGACTAGTCTCTGTGCTATGTTTTAAATATGAATGGAAGATTAGCCTCTGTGCTATGATTTAAAATATGAATGGAAGACTAGCCTCTGTGCTATGATTTAAAATATTAATGGAAGACTAGCCTCTGTGCTATGTTTTAAATATTAATGGAAGACTAGTCTCTGTGCTATGTTTTAAATATGAATGGAAGATTAGCCTCTGTGCTATGATTTAAAATATGAATGGAAGACTAGCCTCTGTGCTATGATTTAAAATATTAATGGAAGACTAGCCTCTGTGCTATGTTTTAAATATTAATGGAAGACTAGTCTCTGTGCTATGTTTTAAACATGAATGGAAGACTAGTCTCTGTGCTATGATTTAAAATATGAATGGAAGACTAGCCTCTGTGCTATGAATTAAAATATTAATGGAAGACTAGCCTCTGTGCTATGTTTTAAACATGAATGGAAGACTAGCCTCTGTGCTATGATTTAAAATATTAATGGAAGACTAGCCTCTGTGCTATGTTTTAAATATTAATGGAAGACTAGTCTCTGTGCTATGTTTTAAACATGAATGGAAGACTAGTCTCTGTGCTATGATTTAAAATATGAATGGAAGACTAGCCTCTGTGCTATGAATTAAAATATTAATGGAAGACTAGCCTCTGTGCTATGTTTTAAATATTAATGGAAGACTAGTCTCTGTGCTATGTTTTAAACATGAATGGAAGACTAGTCTCTGTGCTATGATTTAAAATATGAATGGAAGACTAGCCTCTGTGCTATGAATTAAAATATTAATGGAAGACTAGCCTCTGTGCTATGATTTAAAATATTAATGGAAGACTAGCCTCTGTGCTATGATTTAAATATTAATGGAAGACTAGTCTCTGTGCTATGATTTAAAATATTAATGGAAGACTAGCCTCTGTGCTATGATTTAAAATATTAATGGAAGACTAGTCTCTGTGCTATGATTTAAAATATTAGTGGAAGACTAGGCTCTGTGCTATGTTTTAAAATATTAATGGAAGACTAGCCTCTGTGCTATGTTTTAAATATGAATGGAAGACTAGTCTCTGTGCTATGTTTTAAATATTAATGGAAGACTAGCCTCTGTGCTATGATTTAAAATATTAATGGAAGACTAGCCTCTGTGCTATGTTTTAAAATATTAATGGAAGACTAGCCTCTGTGCTATGTTTTAAAATATTAATGGAAGACTAGCCTCTGTGCTATGTTTTAAACATGAATGGAAGACTAGTCTCTGTGCTATGATTTAAAATATTAATGGAAGACTAGCCTCTGTGCTATGATTTAAAATATTAATGGAAGACTAGCCTCTGTGCTATGATTTAAATATTAGTGGAAGACTAGTCTCTGTGCTATGATTTAAAATATTAATGGAAGACTAGCCTCTGTGCTATGTTTTAAATATGAATGGAAGACTAGCCTCTGTGCTATGTTTTAAAATATTAATGGAAGACTAGTCTCTGTGCTATGATTTAAAATATTAATGGAAGACTAGCCTCTGTGCTATGTTTTAAATATGAATGGAAGACTAGTCTCTGTGCTATGTTTTAAATATTAATGGAAGACTAGCCTCTGTGCTATGTTTTAAATATTAATGGAAGACTAGTCTCTGTGCTATGATTTAAAATATTAATGGAAGACTAGCCTCTGTGCTATGATTTAAAATATTAATGGAAGACTAGCCTCTGTGCTATGATTTAAATATTAGTGGAAGACTAGTCTCTGTGCTATGATTTAAAATATTAATGGAAGACTAGCCTCTGTGCTATGATTTAAAATATTAATGGAAGACTAGCCTCTGTGCTATGATTTAAATATTAGTGGAAGACTAGTCTCTGTGCTATGATTTAAAATATTAATGGAAGACTAGCCTCTGTGCTATGATTTAAAATATTAATGGAAGACTAGCCTCTGTGCTATGATTTAAATATTAGTGGAAGACTAGTCTCTGTGCTATGATTTAAAATATTAATGGAAGACTAGCCTCTGTGCTATGTTTTAAATATGAATAGAAGACTAGTCTCTGTGCTATGTTTTAAATATGAATAGAAGACTAGCCTCTGTGCTATGTTTTAAATATGAATAGAAGACTAGTCTCTGTGCTATGTTTTAAATATTAATGGAAGACTAGTCTCTGTGCTATGTTTTAAATATGAATGGAAGACTAGTCTCTGTGCTATGTTTTAAATATGAATAGAAGACTAGTCTCTGTGCTATGTTTTAAATATTAATGGAAGACTAGTCTCTGTGCTATGTTTTAAATATGAATGGAAGACTAGCCTCTGTGCTATGATTTAAATATTAATGGAAGACTAGTCTCTGTGCTATGTTTTAAATATGAATGGAAGACTAGTCTCTGTGCTATGTTTTAAATATGAATGGAAGACTAGCCTCTGTGCTATGTTTTAAATATTAATGGAAGACTAGTCTCTGTGCTATGTTTTAAATATGAATGGAAGACTAGCCTCTGTGCTATGATTTAAATATTAATGGAAGACTAGTCTCTGTGCTATGTTTTAAATATGAATGGAAGACTAGTCTCTGTGCTATGATTTAAATATTAATGGAAGACTAGTCTCTGTGCTATGTTTTAAATATGAATGGAAGACTAGCCTCTGTGCTATGTTTTAAATATTAATGGAAGACTAGTCTCTGTGCTATGTTTTAAATATGAATGGAAGACTAGTCTCTGTGCTATGTTTTAAATATGAATGGAAGACTAGCCTCTGTGCTATGATTTAAAATATGAATGGAAGACTAGTCTCTGTGCTATGTTTTAAACATGAATGGAAGACTAGTCTCTGTGCTATGTTTTAAATATTAATGGAAGACTAGTCTCTGTGCTATGTTTTAAATATGAATGGAAGACTAGCCTCTGTGCTATGTTTTAAATATTAATGGAAGACTAGTCTCTGTGCTATGTTTTAAATATGAATGGAAGACTAGCCTCTGTGCTATGTTTTAAATATGAATGGAAAACTAGTCTCTGTGCTATGATTTAAAATATGAATGGAAGACTAGCCTCTGTGCTATGATTTAAAATATTAATGGAAGACTAGCCTCTGTGCTATGATTTAAAATATTAATGGAAGACTAGTCTCTGTGCTATGTTTTAAACATGAATGGAAGACTAGTCTCTGTGCTATGATTTAAAATATTAATGGAAGACTAGTCTCTGTGCTATGATTTAAAATATTAATGGAAGACTAGCCTCTGTGCTATGATTTAAAATATTAATGGAAGACTAGTCTCTGTGCTATGTTTTAAACATGAATGGAAGACTAGTCTCTGTGCTATGATTTAAAATATTAATGGAAGACTAGTCTCTGTGCTATGTTTTAAATATGAATGGAAGACTAGCCTCTGTGCTATGTTTTAAATATTAATGGAAGACTAGTCTCTGTGCTATGTTTTAAATATGAATGGAAGACTAGTCTCTGTGCTATGTTTTAAATATGAATGGAAGACTAGCCTCTGTGCTATGATTTAAAATATGAATGGAAGACTAGCCTCTGTGCTATGTTTTAAACATGAATGGAAGACTAGCCTCTGTGCTATGATTTAAAATATTAATGGAAGACTAGCCTCTGTGCTATGATTTAAAATATGAATGGAAGACTAGCCTCTGTGCTATGATTTAAAATATTAATGGAAGACTAGCCTCTGTGCTATGATTTAAAATATGAATGGAAGACTAGTCTCTGTGCTATGATTTAAAATATTAATGGAAGACTAGCCTCTGTGCTATGATTTAAAATATGAATGGAAGACTAGCCTCTGTGCTATGATTTAAGATATTAATGGAAGACTAGCCTCTGTGCTATGATTTAAGATATTAATGGAAGACTAGCCTCTGTGCTATGATTTAAGATATTAATGGAAGACTAGTCTCTGTGCTATGATTTAAAATATGAATGGAAAACTAGTCTCTGTGCTATGATTTAAAATATTAATGGAAGACTAGCCTCTGTGCTATGATTTAAAATATGAATGGAAGACTAGCCTCTGTGCTATGATTTAAGATATTAATGGAAGACTAGCCTCTGTGCTATGATTTAAAATATTAATGGAAGACTAGCCTCTGTGCTATGATTTAAGATATTAATGGAAGACTAGCCTCTGTGCTATGTTTTAAATATGAATGGAAAACTAGTCTCTGTGCTATGATTTAAAATATTAATGGAAGACTGGCCTCTGTGCTATGATTTAAATATTAATGGAAGACTAGCCTCTGTGCTATGATTTAAGATATTAATGGAAGACTAGCCTCTGTGCTATGTTTTAAATATGAATGGAAAACTAGTCTCTGTGCTATGATTTAAAATATTAATGGAAGACTGGCCTCTGTGCTATGATTTAAATATTAATGGAAGACTAGTCTCTGTGCTATGATTTAAAATATGAATGGAAGACTAGCCTCTGTGCTATGATTTAAAATATTAATGGAAGACTAGCCTCTGTGCTATGATTTAAAATATTAATGGAAGACTAGTCTCTGTGCTATGTTTTAAACATGAATGGAAGACTAGTCTCTGTGCTATGATTTAAAATATTAATGGAAGACTAGCCTCTGTGCTATGTTTTAAATATGAATGGAAGACTAGCCTCTGTGCTATGTTTTAAACATGAATGGAAGACTAGCCTCTGTGCTATGTTTTAAATATGAATGGAAGACTAGCCTCTGTGCTATGTTTTAAATATGAATGGAAGACTAGCCTCTGTGCTATGTTTTAAATATGAATGGAAGACTAGCCTCTGTGCTATGTTTTAAATATGAATGGAAGACTAGTCTCTGTGCTATGATTTAAATATGAATGGAAGACTAGTCTCTGTGCTATGATTTAAAATATTAATGGAAGACTAGCCTCTGTGCTATGTTTTAAATATGAATGGAAGACTAGTCTCTGTGCTATGATTTAAATATGAATGGAAGACTAGTCTCTGTGCTATGATTTAAAATATTAATGGAAGACTAGCCTCTGTGCTATGTTTTAAATATGAATGGAAGACTAGTCTCTGTGCTATGTTTTAAATATGAATGGAAGACTAGTCTCTGTGCTATGATTTAAATATGAATGGAAGACTAGTCTCTGTGCTATGTTTTAAATATGAATGGAAGACTAGTCTCTGTGCTATGATTTAAATATGAATGGAAGACTAGTCTCTGTGCTATGATTTAAAATATTAATGGAAGACTAGCCTCTGTGCTATGTTTTAAACATGAATGGAAGACTAGCCTCTGTGCTATGTTTTAAATATGAATGGAAGACTAGCCTCTGTGCTATGTTTTAAATATGAATGGAAGACTAGCCTCTGTGCTATGTTTTAAATATGAATGGAAGACTAGCCTCTGTGCTATGTTTTAAATATGAATGGAAAACTAGTCTATGTGCTATGTTTTAAATATGAATGGAAGACTAGCCTCTGTGCTATGTTTTAAATATGAATGGAAGACTAGCCTCTGTGCTATGTTTTAAATATGAATGGAAGACTAGCCTCTGTGCTATGTTTTAAATATGAATGGAAGACTAGTCTATGTGCTATGTTTTAAATATGAATGGAAGACTAGCCTCTGTGCTATGTTTTAAATATGAATGGAAAACTAGTCTATGTGCTATGTTTTAAATATGAATGGAAGACTAGCCTCTGTGCTATGTTTTAAATATGAATGGAAGACTAGCCTCTGTGCTATGTTTTAAATATGAATGGAAAACTAGTCTATGTGCTATGTTTTAAATATGAATGGAAGACTAGCCTCTGTGCTATGTTTTAAATATGAATGGAAAACTAGTCTCTGTGCTATGTTTTAAATATGAATGGAAGACTAGCCTCTGTGCTATGTTTTAAATATGAATGGAAGACTAGTCTCTGTGCTATGTTTTAAATATGAATGGAAGACTAGCCTCTGTGCTATGTTTTAAATATGAATGGAAGACTAGTCTCTGTGCTATGTTTTAAATATGAATGGAAGACTAGCCTCTGTGCTATGTTTTAAATATGAATGGAAGACTAGCCTCTGTGCTATGATTTAAAATATGAATGGAAGACTAGTCTCTGTGCTATGTTTTAAATATGAATGGAAAACTAGTCTATGTGCTATGTTTTAAATATGAATGGAAGACTAGCCTCTGTGCTATGTTTTAAATATGAATGGAAAACTAGTCTATGTGCTATGTTTTAAATATGAATGGAAGACTAGCCTCTGTGCTATGTTTTAAATATGAATGGAAGACTAGCCTCTGTGCTATGTTTTAAATATGAATGGAAGACTAGCCTCTGTGCTATGATTTAAAATATGAATGGAAGACTAGCCTCTGTGCTATGTTTTAAATATGAATGGAAGACTAGTCTCTGTGCTATGTTTTAAATATGAATGGAAAACTAGTCTATGTGCTATGTTTTAAATATGAATGGAAGACTAGCCTCTGTGCTATGTTTTAAATATGAATGGAAGACTAGCCTCTGTGCTATGATTTAAATATGAATGGAAAACTAGCCTCTGTGCTATGTTTTAAATATGAATGGAAGACTAGCCTCTGTGCTATGTTTTAAATATGAATGGAAAACTAGCCTCTGTGCTATGTTTTAAATATGAATGGAAGACTAGCCTCTGTGCTATGTTTTAAATATGAATGGAAGACTAGTCTCTGTGCTATGATTTAAATATGAATGGAAAACTAGTCTATGTGCTATGATTTAAATATGAATGGAAAACTAGTCTATGTGCTATGTTTTAAATATGAATGGAAGACTAGCCTCTGTGCTATGATTTAAATATGAATGGAAAACTAGTCTATGTGCTATGTTTTAAATATGAATGGAAGACTAGTCTCTGTGCTATGTTTTAAATATGAATGGAAGACTAGCCTCTGTGCTATGTTTTAAATATGAATGGAAGACTAGCCTCTGTGCTATGTTTTAAATATGAATGGAAGACTAGCCTCTGTGCTATGTTTTAAATATGAATGGAAGACTAGCCTCTGTGCTATGATTTAAATATGAATAGAAAACTAGCCTCTGTGCTATGTTTTAAATATGAATGGAAGACTAGCCTCTGTGCTATGTTTTAAATATGAATGGAAGACCAGTCTCTGTGCTATGTTTTAAATATGAATGGAAGACTAGCCTCTGTGCTATGTTTTAAATATGAATGGAAGACTAGTCTCTGTGCTATGTTTTAAATATGAATGGAAGACTAGCCTCTGTGCTATGTTTTAAATATGAATGGAAGACTAGTCTCTGTGCTATGATTTAAAATATGAATGGAAGACTAGCCTCTGTGCTATGTTTTAAATATGAATAGAAGACTAGTCTCTGTGCTATGTTTTAAATATGAATAGAAGACTAGTCTCTGTGCTATGTTTTAAATATGAATGGAAGACTAGTCTCTGTGCTATGATTTAAAATATGAATAGAAGACTAGTCTCTGTGCTATGTTTTAAATATGAATGGAAGACTAGTCTCTGTGCTATGTTTTAAATATGAATGGAAAACTAGTCTCTGTGCTATGTTTTAAATATGAATAGAAGACTAGTCTCTGTGCTATGATTTAAATATGAATGGAAAACTAGTCTCTGTGCTATGTTTTAAATATGAATAGAAGACTAGTCTCTGTGCTATGTTTTAAATATGAATAGAAGACTAGTCTCTGTGCTATGATTTAAATATGAATGGAAGACTAGTCTCTGTGCTATGTTTTAAATATGAATAGAAGACTAGTCTCTGTGCTATGATTTAAATATGAATGGAAGACTAGTCTCTGTGCTATGTTTTAAATATGAATAGAAGACTAGTCTCTGTGCTATGTTTTAAATATGAATAGAAGACTAGTCTCTGTGCTATGATTTAAATATGAATAGAAGACTAGCCTCTTTGCTATGATTTAAATATGAATGGAAAACTAGTCTCTGTGCTATGATTTAAATATTAATGGAAAACTAGCCTCTGTGCTATGTTTTAAATATGAATAGAAGACTAGTCTCTGTGCTATGTTTTAAATATGAATAGAAGACTAGTCTCTGTGCTATGATTTAAATATGAATGGAAAACTAGTCTCTGTGCTATGATTTAAATATGAATGGAAGACTAGTCTCTGTGCTATGATTTAAATATTAATGGAAAACTAGTCTCTGTGCTATGATTTAAATATTAATGGAAAACTAGCCTCTGTGCTATGTTTTAAATATGAATAGAAGACTAGTCTCTGTGCTATGATTTAAATATTAATGGAAAACTAGCCTCTGTGCTATGTTTTAAATATGAATAGAAGACTAGTCTCTGTGCTATGTTTTAAATATGAATAGAAGACTAGTCTCTGTGCTATGTTTTAAATATGAATGGAAAACTAGTCTCTGTGCTATGATTTAAATATGAATGGAAGACTAGTCTCTGTGCTATGATTTAAATATTAATGGAAAACTAGTCTCTGTGCTATGATTTAAATATTAATGGAAAACTAGCCTCTGTGCTATGTTTTAAATATGAATAGAAGACTAGTCTCTGTGCTATGTTTTAAATATTAATGGAAGACTAGTCTCTGTGCTATGATTTAAATATGAATGGAAAACTAGTCTCTGTGCTATGATTTAAATATGAATGGAAAACTAGTCTCTGTGCTATGATTTAAATATGAATGGAAGACTAGTCTCTGTGCTATGTTTTAAATATGAATAGAAGACTAGTCTCTGTGCTATGATTTAAATATGAATGGAAAACTAGTCTCTGTGCTATGTTTTAAATATGAATAGAAGACTAGTCTCTGTGCTATGTTTTAAATATGAATAGAAGACTAGTCTCTGTGCTATGATTTAAATATGAATAGAAGACTAGTCTCTGTGCTATGATTTAAATATGAATAGAAGACTAGTCTCTGTGCTATGATTTAAATATGAATGGAAAACTAGTCTCTGTGCTATGTTTTAAATATGAATAGAAGACTAGTCTCTGTGCTATGATTTAAATATGAATGGAAGACTAGTCTCTGTGCTATGATTTAAATATGAATGGAAGACTAGTCTCTGTGCTATGATTTAAATATGAATGGAAAACTAGTCTCTGTGCTATGTTTTAAATATGAATAGAAGACTAGTCTCTGTGCTATGATTTAAATATGAATGGAAAACTAGTCTCTGTGCTATGTTTTAAATATGAATAGAAGACTAGTCTCTGTGCTATGATTTAAATATGAATGGAAGACTAGTCTCTGTGCTATGTTTTAAATATGAATGGAAGACTAGTCTCTGTGCTATGTTTTAAATATGAATAGAAGACTAGTCTCTGTGCTATGATTTAAATATGAATGGAAGACTAGTCTCTGTGCTATGTTTTAAATATGAATGGAAGACTAGTCTCTGTGCTATGATTTAAATATGAATGGAAAACTAGTCTCTGTGCTATGATTTAAATATTAATGGAAAACTAGTCTCTGTGCTATGTTTTAAATATGAATGGAAGACTAGTCTCTGTGCTATGTTTTAAATATGAATAGAAGACTAGTCTCTGTGCTATGTTTTAAATATGAATGGAAGACTAGTCTCTGTGCTATGTTTTAAATATGAATAGAAGACTAGTCTCTGTGCTATGTTTTAAATATGAATAGAAGACTAGTCTCTGTGCTATGTTTTAAATATGAATAGAAGACTAGTCTCTGTGCTATGATTTAAATATGAATGGAAGACTAGTCTCTGTGCTATGATTTAAATATGAATGGAAGACTAGTCTCTGTGCTATGTTTTAAATATGAATAGAAGACTAGTCTCTGTGCTATGATTTAAATATGAATGGAAAACTAGTCTCTGTGCTATGATTTAAATATTAATGGAAAACTAGTCTCTGTGCTATGTTTTAAATATGAATGGAAGACTAGTCTCTGTGCTATGATTTAAATATGAATAGAAGACTAGTCTCTGTGCTATGATTTAAATATGAATAGAAGACTAGTCTCTGTGCTATGATTTAAATATGAATGGAAGACTAGTCTCTGTGCTATGTTTTAAATATGAATAGAAGACTAGTCTCTGTGCTATGATTTAAATATGAATGGAAAACTAGTCTCTGTGCTATGATTTAAATATTAATGGAAAACTAGTCTCTGTGCTATGTTTTAAATATGAATGGAAGACTAGTCTCTGTGCTATGATTTAAATATGAATAGAAGACTAGTCTCTGTGCTATGATTTAAATATGAATGGAAAACTAGTCTCTGTGCTATGTTTTAAATATGAATAGAAGACTAGTCTCTGTGCTATGATTTAAATATGAATGGAAGACTCGTCTCTGTGCTATGTTTTAAATATGAATAGAAGACTAGTCTCTGTGCTATGATTTAAATATGAATAGAAGACTAGTCTCTGTGCTATGATTTAAATATGAATAGAAGACTCGTCTCTGTGCTATGTTTTAAATATGAATAGAAGACTAGTCTCTGTGCTATGATTTAAATATGAATAGAAGACTAGCCTCTGTGCTATGATTTAAAATATGAATGGAAGACTAGCCTCTGTGCTATGATTTAAAATATGAATGGAAGACTAGTCTCTGTGCTATGATTTAAAATATGAATGGAAGTCTAGCCTCTGTGCTATGATTTAAAATATGAATGGAAGACTAGTCTCTGTGCTATGATTTAAAATATGAATGGAAGTCTAGTCTCTGTGCTATGATTTAAATATGAATAGAAGACTAGCCTCTGTGCTATGATTTAAATATGAATAGAATACTAGCCTCTTTGCTATGATTTAAATATGAATGGAAAACTAGTCTCTGTGCTATGTTTTAAATATGAATAGAAGACTAGTCTCTGTGCTATGATTTAAATATGAATAGAAGACTAGTCTCTGTGCTATGATTTAAATATGAATAGAAGACTCGTCTCTGTGCTATGTTTTAAATATGAATAGAAGACTAGTCTCTGTGCTATGATTTAAAATATGAATGGAAGACTAGCCTCTGTGCTATGATTTAAAATATGAATGGAAGACTAGTCTCTGTGCTATGATTTAAAATATGAATGGAAGTCTAGCCTCTGTGCTATGATTTAAAATATGAATGGAAGACTAGTCTCTGTGCTATGATTTAAATATGAATAGAAGACTAGCCTCTGTGCTATGATTTAAATATGAATAGAATACTAGCCTCTTTGCTATGATTTAAATATGAATGGAAAACTAGTCTCTGTGCTATGTTTTAAATATGAATAGAAGACTAGTCTCTGTGCTATGATTTAAATATGAATAGAAGACTAGTCTCTGTGCTATGATTTAAATATGAATAGAAGACTAGTCTCTGTGCTATGTTTTAAATATGAATAGAAGACTCGTCTCTGTGCTATGTTTTAAATATGAATAGAAGACTCGTCTCTGTGCTATGATTTAAATATGAATAGAAGACTAGTCTCTGTGCTATGATTTAAATATGAATAGAAGACTAGCCTCTGTGCTATGATTTAAAATATGAATGGAAGACTAGTCTCTGTGCTATGATTTAAAATATGAATGGAAGTCTAGTCTCTGTGCTATGATTTAAATATGAATAGAAGACTCGTCTCTGTGCTATGATTTAAATATGAATAGAAGACTAGTCTCTGTGCTATGATTTAAATATGAATAGAAGACTAGTCTCTGTGCTATGATTTAAATATGAATAGAAGACTAGTCTCTGTGCTATGATTTAAATATGAATAGAAGACTAGCCTCTGTGCTATGATTTAAAATATGAATGGAAGACTAGTCTCTGTGCTATGATTTAAAATATGAATGGAAGTCTAGTCTCTGTGCTATGATTTAAATATGAATAGAAGACTCGTCTCTGTGCTATGTTTTAAATATGAATAGAATACTAGCCTCTTTGCTATGATTTAAATATGAATGGAAAACTAGTCTCTGTGCTATGTTTTAAATATGAATAGAAGACTAGTCTCTGTGCTATGATTTAAATATGAATAGAAGACTAGTCTCTGTGCTATGATTTAAATATGAATAGAAGACTCGTCTCTGTGCTATGTTTTAAATATGAATAGAAGACTAGTCTCTGTGCTATGATTTAAATATGAATAGAAGACTAGCCTCTGTGCTATGATTTAAAATATGAATGGAAGACTAGTCTCTGTGCTATGTTTTAAATATGAATAGAAGACTAGTCTCTGTGCTATGATTTAAATATGAATAGAAGACTAGTCTCTGTGCTATGATTTAAATATGAATAGAAGACTAGTCTCTGTGCTATGATTTAAATATGAATAGAAGACTAGTCTCTGTGCTATGATTTAAATATGAATAGAAGACTAGCCTCTGTGCTATGATTTAAAATATGAATGGAAGACTAGTCTCTGTGCTATGATTTAAATATGAATAGAAGACTAGTCTCTGTGCTATGATTTAAATATGAATGGAAGACTAGTCTCTGTGCTATGTTTTAAATATGAATAGAAGACTAGTCTCTGTGCTATGATTTAAATATGAATAGAAGACTAGTCTCTGTGCTATGATTTAAATATGAATGGAAGACTTGTCTCTGTGCTATGTTTTAAATATGAATAGAAGACTAGTCTCTGTGCTATGATTTAAATATGAATAGAAGACTAGTCTCTGTGCTATGATTTAAATATGAATAGAAGACTAGTCTCTGTGCTATGATTTAAATATGAATAGAAGACTAGTCTCTGTGCTATGATTTAAATATGAATAGAAGACTAGCCTCTGTGCTATGATTTAAAATATGAATGGAAGACTAGTCTCTGTGCTATGTTTTAAATATGAATAGAAGACTAGTCTCTGTGCTATGTTTTAAATATGAATAGAAGACTAGTCTCTGTGCTATGATTTAAATATGAATAGAAGACTCGTCTCTGTGCTATGTTTTAAATATGAATAGAAGACTAGTCTCTGTGCTATGTTTTAAATATGAATAGAAGACTAGTCTCTGTGCTATGATTTAAATATGAATAGAAGACTCGTCTCTGTGCTATGTTTTAAATATGAATAGAAGACTAGTCTCTGTGCTATGTTTTAAATATGAATAGAAGACTAGTCTCTGTGCTATGATTTAAATATGAATAGAAGACTCGTCTCTGTGCTATGTTTTAAATATGAATAGAAGACTAGTCTCTGTGCTATGTTTTAAATATGAATAGAAGACTAGTCTCTGTGCTATGATTTAAATATGAATAGAAGACTAGCCTCTGTGCTATGATTTAAAATATGAATGGAAGACTAGCCTCTGTGCTATGATTTAAAATATGAATGGAAGACTAGTCTCTGTGCTATGTTTTAAATATGAATAGAAGACTAGCCTCTGTGCTATGATTTAAAATATGAATGGAAGTCTAGTCTCTGTGCTATGTTTTAAATATGAATAAAATACTAGCCTCTTTGCTATGATTTAAATATGAATGGAAAACTAGTCTCTGTGCTATGTTTTAAATATGAATAGAAGACTAGTCTCTGTGCTATGATTTAAATATGAATAGAAGACTCGTCTCTGTGCTATGTTTTAAATATGAATAGAAGACTAGTCTCTGTGCTATGATTTAAATATGAATAGAAGACTCGTCTCTGTGCTATGTTTTAAATATGAATAGAAGACTAGCCTTTGTGCTATGATTTAAAATATGAATGGAAGACTAGCCTCTGTGCTATGTTTTAAATATGAATGGAAGACTAGCCTCTGTGCTATGTTTTAAATATGAATAGAAGACTAGTCTCTGTGCTATGATTTAAAATATGAATGGAAGACTAGCCTCTGTGCTATGATTTAAAATATGAATGGAAGACTAGCCTCTGTGCTATGTTTTAAATATGAATGGAAGACTAGCCTCTGTGCTATGATTTAAAATATGAATGGAAGACTAGCCTCTGTGCTATGATTTAAAATATGAATGGAAGTCTAGCCTCTGTGCTATGATTTAAAATATTAATGGAAGACTAGCCTCTGTGCTATGTTTTAAATATGAATAGAAGACTCGTCTCTGTGCTATGTTTTAAATATGAATAGAAGACTAGTCTCTGTGCTATGATTTAAATATGAATAGAAGACTCGTCTCTGTGCTATGTTTTAAATATGAATAGAAGACTAGCCTCTGTGCTATGATTTAAAATATGAATGGAAGACTAGCCTCTGTGCTATGTTTTAAATATGAATGGAAGACTAGCCTCTGTGCTATGTTTTAAATATGAATAGAAGACTAGTCTCTGTGCTATGATTTAAATATGAATAGAAGACTAGTCTCTGTGCTATGTTTTAAATATGAATGGAAGACTAGCCTCTGTGCTATGTTTTAAATATGAATAGAAGACTAGCCTCTGTGCTATGATTTAAAATATGAATGGAAGACTAGCCTCTGTGCTATGTTTTAAATATGAATGGAAGACTAGCCTCTGTGCTATGTTTTAAATATGAATAGAAGACTAGCCTCTGTGCTATGATTTAAAATATGAATGGAAGACTAGCCTCTGTGCTATGTTTTAAATATGAATGGAAGACTAGCCTCTGTGCTATGTTTTAAATATGAATAGAAGACTAGCCTCTGTGCTATGATTTAAAATATGAATGGAAGACTAGCCTCTGTGCTATGTTTTAAATATGAATAGAAGACTAGCCTCTGTGCTATGATTTAAAATATGAATGGAAGACTAGCCTCTGTGCTATGTTTTAAATATGAATAGAATACTAGTCTCTGTGCTATGATTTAAATATGAATGGAAAACTAGTCTCTGTGCTATGTTTTAAATATGAATAGAAGACTAGTCTCTGTGCTATGATTTAAATATGAATAGAAGACTCGTCTCTGTGCTATGTTTTAAATATGAATAGAAGACTAGTCTCTGTGCTATGATTTAAATATGAATAGAAGACTAGCCTCTGTGCTATGATTTAAAATATGAATGGAAGTCTAGCCTCTGTGCTATGATTTAAAATATTAATGGAAGACTAGCCTCTGTGCTATGTTTTAAATATGAATAGAAGACTCGTCTCTGTGCTATGTTTTAAATATGAATAGAAGACTAGTCTCTGTGCTATGATTTAAATATGAATAGAAGACTCGTCTCTGTGCTATGTTTTAAATATGAATAGAAGACTAGCCTCTGTGCTATGATTTAAAATATTAATGGAAGACTAGCCTCTGTGCTATGTTTTAAATATGAATGGAAGACTAGCCTCTGTGCTATGTTTTAAATATGAATAGAAGACTAGTCTCTGTGCTATGATTTAAAATATGAATGGAAGACTAGCCTCTGTGCTATGATTTAAAATATGAATGGAAGACTAGCCTCTGTGCTATGATTTAAAATATGAATGGAAGACTAGCCTCTGTGCTATGATTTAAAATATGAATGGAAGTCTAGCCTCTGTGCTATGATTTAAAATATTAATGGAAGACTAGCCTCTGTGCTATGTTTTAAATATGAATAGAAGACTCGTCTCTGTGCTATGTTTTAAATATGAATAGAAGACTAGTCTCTGTGCTATGATTTAAATATGAATAGAAGACTCGTCTCTGTGCTATGTTTTAAATATGAATAGAAGACTAGCCTCTGTGCTATGATTTAAAATATGAATGGAAGACTAGCCTCTGTGCTATGTTTTAAATATGAATGGAAGACTAGTCTCTGTGCTATGATTTAAATATGAATAGAAGACTAGTCTCTGTGCTATGTTTTAAATATGAATGGAAGACTAGTCTCTGTGCTATGATTTAAATATGAATAGAAGACTAGTCTCTGTGCTATGTTTTAAATATGAATGGAAGACTAGCCTCTGTGCTATGTTTTAAATATGAATAGAAGACTAGTCTCTGTGCTATGATTTAAATATGAATAGAAGACTAGTCTCTGTGCTATGTTTTAAATATGAATGGAAGACTAGCCTCTGTGCTATGTTTTAAATATGAATGGAAGACTAGCCTCTGTGCTATGTTTTAAATATGAATAGAAGACTAGTCTCTGTGCTATGATTTAAATATGAATAGAAGACTAGTCTCTGTGCTATGTTTTAAATATGAATGGAAGACTAGCCTCTGTGCTATGATTTAAAATATGAATGGAAGACTAGCCTCTGTGCTATGTTTTAAATATGAATAGAAGACTAGCCTCTGTGCTATGATTTAAAATATGAATGGAAGACTAGCCTCTGTGCTATGTTTTAAATATGAATGGAAGACTAGCCTCTGTGCTATGTTTTAAATATGAATAGAAGACTAGCCTCTGTGCTATGATTTAAAATATGAATAGAAGACTAGCCTCTGTGCTATGATTTAAAATATGAATGGAAGACTAGCCTCTGTGCTATGTTTTAAATATGAATGGAAGACTAGCCTCTGTGCTATGTTTTAAATATGAATAGAAGACTAGCCTCTGTGCTATGATTTAAAATATGAATGGAAGACTAGCCTCTGTGCTATGTTTTAAATATGAATAGAAGACTCGTCTCTGTGCTATGTTTTAAATATGAATAGAAGACTAGCCTCTGTGCTATGATTTAAAATATGAATGGAAGACTAGCCTCTGTGCTATGTTTTAAATATGAATAGAAGACTAGCCTCTGTGCTATGATTTAAAATATGAATGGAAGACTAGCCTCTGTGCTATGATTTAAAATATGAATGGAAGACTAGCCTCTGTGCTATGTTTTAAATATGAATGGAAGACTAGCCTCTGTGCTATGTTTTAAATATGAATAGAAGACTAGTCTCTGTGCTATGTTTTAAATATGAATGGAAGACTAGCCTCTGTGCTATGTTTTAAATATGAATGGAAGACTAGCCTCTGTGCTATGATTTAAAATATGAACAGAAGACTAGCCTCTGTGCTATGATTTAAAATATGAATGGAAGACTAGCCTCTGTGCTATGTTTTAAATATGAATAGAAGACTCGTCTCTGTGCTATGTTTTAAATATGAATAGAAGACTCGTCTCTGTGCTATGTTTTAAATATGAATAGAAGACTAGCCTCTGTGCTATGATTTAAAATATGAATGGAAGACTAGCCTCTGTGCTATGTTTTAAATATGAATAGAAGACTCGTCTCTGTGCTATGTTTTAAATATGAATAGAAGACTCGTCTCTGTGCTATGTTTTAAATATGAATAGAAGACTAGCCTCTGTGCTATGTTTTAAATATGAATAGAAGACTAGCCTCTGTGCTATGTTTTAAATATGAATAGAAGACTAGCCTCTGTGCTATGTTTTAAATATGAATAGAAGACTAGCCTCTGTGCTATGTTTTAAATATGAATAGAAGACTCGTCTCTGTGCTATGTTTTAAATATGAATGGAAGACTCGTCTCTGTGCTATGTTTTAAATATGAATGGAAGACTAGTCTCTGTGCTATGATTTAAATATGAATAGAAGACTAGCCTCTGTGCTATGATTTAAAATATGAATGGAAGACTAGCCTCTGTGCTATGTTTTAAATATGAATGGAAAACTAGTCTCTGTGCTATGATTTAAATATGAATGGAAGACTAGTCTCTGTGCTATGATTTAAATATGAATGGAAAACTAGTCTCTGTGCTATGATTTAAATATGAATGGAAGACTAGTCTCTGTGCTATGTTTTAAATATGAATGGAAGACTAGTCTCTGTGCTATGATTTAAATATGAATGGAAAACTAGTCTCTGTGCTATGATTTAAATATGAATGGAAGACTAGTCTCTGTGCTATGATTTAAATATGAATAGAAGACTAGTCTCTGTGCGATGTTTTAAATATGAATAGAAGACTAGCCTCTGTGCTATGTTTTAAATATGAATAGAAGACTAGCCTCTGTGCTATGTTTTAAATATGAATAGAAGACTAGCCTCTGTGCTATGTTTTAAATATGAATAGAAGACTCGTCTCTGTGCTATGTTTTAAATATGAATGGAAGACTCGTCTCTGTGCTATGTTTTAAATATGAATGGAAGACTAGTCTCTGTGCTATGATTTAAATATGAATAGAAGACTAGCCTCTGTGCTATGATTTAAAATATGAATGGAAGACTAGCCTCTGTGCTATGTTTTAAATATGAATGGAAAACTAGTCTCTGTGCTATGATTTAAATATGAATGGAAGACTAGTCTCTGTGCTATGATTTAAATATGAATGGAAAACTAGTCTCTGTGCTATGATTTAAATATGAATGGAAGACTAGTCTCTGTGCTATGTTTTAAATATGAATGGAAGACTAGTCTCTGTGCTATGTTTTAAATATGAATGGAAGACTAGTCTCTGTGCTATGATTTAAATATGAATGGAAGACTAGCCTCTTTGCTATGATTTAAATATGAATGGAAGACTAGTCTCTGTGCTATGATTTAAATATGAATGGAAAACTAGTCTCTGTGCTATGTTTTAAATATGAATGGAAGACTAGTCTCTGTGCTATGATTTAAATATGAATGGAAGACTAGCCTCTGAGCTATGTTTTAAATATGAATAGAAGACTCGTCTCTGTGCTATGTTTTAAATATGAATAGAAGACTCGTCTCTGTGCTATGTTTTAAATATGAATAGAAGACTAGTCTCTGTGCTATGATTTAAATATGAATGGAAGACTAGTCTCTGTGCTATGATTTAAATATGAATAGAAGACTCGTCTCTGTGCTATGTTTTAAATATGAATAGAAGACTAGTCTCTGTGCTATGATTTAAATATGAATGGAAGACTAGTCTCTGTGCTATGATTTAAATATGAATGGAAGACTAGCCTCTGTGCTATGATTTAAATATGAATGGAAGACTAGCCTCTGTGCTATGATTTAAATATGAATGGAAGACTAGCCTCTGTGCTATGATTTAAATATGAATGGAAGACTAGCCTCTGTGCTATGATTTAAATATGAATGGAAGACTAGTCTCTGTGCTATGATTTAAATATGAATGGAAGACTAGTCTCTGTGCTATGATTTAAATATGAATGGAAGACTAGTCTCTGTGCTATGATTTAAATATGAATGGAAAACTAGTCTCTGTGCTATGTTTTAAATATGAATGGAAGACTAGTCTCTGTGCTATGATTTAAATATGAATGGAAGACTAGTCTCTGAGCTATGTTTTAAATATGAATAGAAGACTCGTCTCTGTGCTATGTTTTAAATATGAATAGAAGACTCGTCTCTGTGCTATGTTTTAAATATGAATAGAAGACTCGTCTCTGTGCTATGTTTTAAATATGAATAGAAGACTAGTCTCTGTGCTATGTTTTAAATATGAATAGAAGACTAGTCTCTGTGCTATGATTTAAATATGAATGGAAGACTAGCCTCTGTGCTATGATTTAAATATGAATGGAAGACTAGTCTCTGTGCTATGATTTAAATATGAATGGAAGACTAGCCTCTGTGCTATGATTTAAATATGAATGGAAGACTAGCCTCTGTGCTATGATTTAAATATGAATGGAAGACTAGCCTCTGTGCTATGATTTAAATATGAATGGAAGACTAGTCTCTGTGCTATGATTTAAATATGAATGGAAGACTAGTCTCTGTGCTATGATTTAAATATGAATGGAAGACTAGTCTCTGTGCTATGATTTAAATATGAATGGAAAACTAGTCTCTGTGCTATGTTTTAAATATGAATGGAAGACTAGCCTCTGAGCTATGTTTTAAATATGAATAGAAGACTCGTCTCTGTGCTATGTTTTAAATATGAATAGAAGACTCGTCTCTGTGCTATGTTTTAAATATGAATAGAAGACTAGTCTCTGTGCTATGTTTTAAATATGAATAGAAGACTAGTCTCTGTGCTATGATTTAAATATGAATAGAAGACTCGTCTCTGTGCTATGTTTTAAATATGAATAGAAGACTCGTCTCTGTGCTATGATTTAAATATGAATAGAAGACTAGCCTCTGTGCTATGATTTAAATATGAATAGAAGACTAGTCTCTGTGCTATGATTTAAATATGAATAGAAGACTCGTCTCTGTGCTATGTTTTAAATATGAATAGAAGACTCGTCTCTGTGCTATGATTTAAATATGAATAGAAGACTAGTCTCTGTGCTATGATTTAAATATGAATAGAAGACTCGTCTCTGTGCTATGTTTTAAATATGAATAGAAGACTCGTCTCTGTGCTATGTTTTAAATATGAATAGAAGACTCGTCTCTGTGCTATGTTTTAAATATGAATAGAAGACTCGTCTCTGTGCTATGTTTTAAATATGAATAGAAGACTCGTCTCTGTGCTATGTTTTAAATATGAATAGAAGACTAGTCTCTGTGCTATGATTTAAATATGAATAGAAGACTAGCCTCTGTGCTATGATTTAAATATGAATGGAAGACTAGTCTCTGTGCTATGATTTAAATATGAATAGAAGACTCGTCTCTGTGCTATGTTTTAAATATGAATAGAAGACTAGCCTCTTTGCTATGATTTAAATATGAATGGAAAACTAGTCTCTGTGCTATGTTTTAAATATGAATAGAAGACTAGCCTCTGTGCTATGATTTAAATATGAATGGAAGACTCGTCTCTGTGCTATGTTTTAAATATGAATAGAAGACTAGTCTCTGTGCTATGATTTAAATATGAATAGAAGACTCGTCTCTGTGCTATGTTTTAAATATGAATAGAAGACTAGTCTCTGTGCTATGATTTAAATATGAATAGAAGACTAGCCTCTTTGCTATGATTTAAATATGAATGGAAGACTAGTCTCTGTGCTATGATTTAAATATGAATGGAAGACTCGTCTCTGTGCTATGTTTTAAATATGAATAGAAGACTAGCCTCTTTGCTATGATTTAAATATGAATGGAAAACTAGTCTCTGTGCTATGTTTTAAATATGAATAGAAGACTAGTCTCTGTGCTATGATTTAAATATGAATAGAAGACTAGCCTCTTTGCTATGATTTAAATATGAATGGAAAACTAGCCTCTGTGCTATGTTTTAAATATGAATAGAAGACTAGTCTCTGTGCTATGATTTAAATATGAATAGAAGACTAGTCTCTGTGCTATGATTTAAATATGAATAGAAGACTCGTCTCTGTGCTATGTTTTAAATATGAATAGAAGACTAGTCTCTGTGCTATGATTTAAATATGAATAGAAGACTCGTCTCTGTGCTATGTTTTAAATATGAATAGAAGACTAGTCTCTGTGCTATGATTTAAATATGAATAGAAGACTAGCCTCTGTGCTATGATTTAAATATGAATGGAAAACTAGCCTCTGTGCTATGTTTTAAATATGAATAGAAGACTAGTCTCTGTGCTATGATTTAAATATGAATAGAAGACTAGTCTCTGTGCTATGATTTAAATATGAATAGAAGACTCGTCTCTGTGCTATGTTTTAAATATGAATAGAAGACTAGTCTCTGTGCTATGATTTAAATATGAATAGAAGACTAGCCTCTGTGCTATGATTTAAAATATGAATGGAAGACTAGCCTCTGTGCTATGATTTAAAATATGAATGGAAGACTAGCCTCTGTGCTATGATTTAAAATATGAATGGAAGACTAGTCTCTGTGCTATGTTTTAAATATGAATAGAAGACTCGTCTCTGTGCTATGTTTTAAATATGAATAGAAGACTCGTCTCTGTGCTATGTTTTAAATATGAATAGAAGACTAGTCTCTGTGCTATGATTTAAATATGAATAGAAGACTAGCCTCTGTGCTATGTTTTAAATATGAATAGAAGACTAGCCTCTGTCCTATGATTTAAAATATGAATAGAAGACTAGCCTCTGTGCTATGATTTAAAATATGAATGGAAGACTAGCCTCTGTGCTATGTTTTAAATATGAATAGAAGACTCGTCTCTGTGCTATGTTTTAAATATGAATAGAAGACTAGCCTCTGTGCTATGTTTTAAATATGAATAGAAGACTAGTCTCTGTGCTATGTTTTAAATATGAATGGAAAACTAGTCTCTGTGCTATGTTTTAAATATGAATGGAAAACTAGTCTCTGTGCTATGATTTAAATATGAATAGAAGACTAGTCTCTGTGCTATGTTTTAAATATGAATGGAAAACTAGTCTCTGTGCTATGATTTAAATATTAATGGAAGACTAGCCTCTGTGCTATGTTTTAAATATGAATGGAAGACTAGCCTCTGTGCTATGATTTAAATATGAATGGAAGACTAGTCTCTGTGCTATGTTTTAAATATGAATGGAAAACTAGTCTCTGTGCTATGATTTAAATATGAATGGAAGACTAGCCTCTGTGCTATGTTTTAAATATGAATGGAAGACTAGCCTCTGTGCTATGATTTAAATATGAATGGAAGACTAGTCTCTGTGCTATGTTTTAAATATGAATGGAAAACTAGTCTCTGTGCTATGATTTAAATATTAATGGAAGACTAGCCTCTGTGCTATGTTTTAAATATGAATGGAAGACTAGCCTCTGTGCTATGATTTAAATATGAATGGAAGACTAGTCTCTGTGCTATGTTTTAAATATGAATGGAAAACTAGTCTCTGTGCTATGATTTAAATATTAATGGAAGACTAGTCTCTGTGCTATGATTTAAATATTAATGGAAGACTAGTCTCTGTGCTATGATTTAAATATGAATGGAAGACTAGTCTCTGTGCTATGTTTTAAATTTGAATGGAAAACTAGTCTCTGTGCTATGATTTAAATATGAATGGAAGACTAGTCTCTGTGCTATGTTTTAAATATGAATGGAAAACTAGTCTCTGTGCTATGTTTTAAATATGAATGGAAGACTAGTCTCTGTGCTATGATTTAAATATGAATGGAAAACTAGTCTCTGTGCTATGTTTTAAATATTAATGGAAGACTAGTCTCTGTGCTATGATTTAAATATGAATGGAAGACTAGTCTCTGTGCTATGTTTTAAATTTGAATGGAAAACTAGTCTCTGTGCTATGATTTAAATATGAATGGAAGACTAGTCTCTGTGCTATGTTTTAAATATGAATGGAAAACTAGTCTCTGTGCTATGATTTAAATATGAATGGAAGACTAGTCTCTGTGCTATGTTTTAAATATGAATGGAAAACTAGTCTCTGTGCTATGATTTAAATATTAATGGAAGACTAGCCTCTGTGCTATGATTTAAAATATGAATGGAAGACTAGCCTCTGTGCTATGATTTAAATATGAATGGAAGACTAGTCTCTGTGCTATGATTTAAATATGAATGGAAGACTAGCCTCTGTGCTATGATTTAAATATGAATGGAAAACTAGTCTCTGTGCTATGTTTTAAATATGAATGGAAGACTAGTCTCTGTGCTATGATTTAAATATGAATGGAAGACTAGTCTCTGTGCTATGTTTTAAATATGAATGGAAAACTAGTCTCTGTGCTATGATTTAAATATTAATGGAAGACTAGTCTCTGTGCTATGATTTAAATATGAATGGAAGACTAGTCTCTGTGCTATAATTTAAATATTAATGGAAAACTAGTCTCTGTGCTATGATTTAAAATATGAATGGAAGACTAGTCTCTGTGCTATGATTTAAATATTAATGGAAGACTAGTCTCTGTGCTATGTTTTAAATATTAATGGAAGACTAGCCTCTGTGCTATGATTTAAATATGAATGGAAGACTAGCCTCTGTGCTATGATTTAAATATGAATGGAAGACTAGCCTCTGTGCTATGTTTTAAATATGAATGGAAGACTAGTCTCTGTGCTATGATTTAAATATTAATGGAAGACTAGTCTCTGTGCTATGTTTTAAATATTAATGGAAGACTAGCCTCTGTGCTATGATTTAAATATGAATGGAAGACTAGTCTCTGTGCTATGATTTAAATATGAATGGAAGACTAGTCTCTGTGCTATGTTTTAAATATGAATGGAAAACTAGTCTCTGTGCTATGATTTAAATATTAATGGAAGACTAGTCTCTGTGCTATGATTTAAATATGAATGGAAGACTAGCCTCTGTGCTATGATTTAAATATGAATGGAAGACTAGCCTCTGTGCTATGTTTTAAATATGAATGGAAAACTAGTCTCTGTGCTATGATTTAAATATTAATGGAAGACTAGTCTCTGTGCTATGATTTAAATATGAATGGAAGACTAGTCTCTGTGCTATAATTTAAATATTAATGGAAAACTAGTCTCTGTGCTATGATTTAAAATATGAATGGAAGACTAGTCTCTGTGCTATGATTTAAATATTAATGGAAGACTAGTCTCTGTGCTATGTTTTAAATATTAATGGAAGACTAGCCTCTGTGCTATGATTTAAATATTAATGGAAGACTAGCCTCTGTGCTATGATTTAAATATGAATGGAAGACTAGTCTCTGTGCTATGATTTAAATATGAATGGAAGACTAGTCTCTGTGCTATGTTTTAAATATGAATGGAAAACTAGTCTCTGTGCTATGATTTAAATATTAATGGAAGACTAGTCTCTGTGCTATGATTTAAATATGAATGGAAGACTAGTCTCTGTGCTATAATTTAAATATTAATGGAAAACTAGTCTCTGTGCTATGATTTAAAATATGAATGGAAGACTAGTCTCTGTGCTATGATTTAAATATTAATGGAAGACTAGTCTCTGTGCTATGTTTTAAATATTAATGGAAGACTAGCCTCTGTGCTATGATTTAAATATGAATGAAAGACTAGCCTCTGTGCTATGATTTAAATATGAATGGAAGACTAGTCTCTGTGCTATGATTTAAATATTAATGGAAGACTAGTCTGTGTGCTATGATTTAAATATTAATGGAAGACTAGTCTCTGTGCTATGATTTAAATATGAATGGAAGACTAGTCTCTGTGCTATGATTTAAAATATGAATGGAAGACTAGCCTCTGTGCTATGATTTAAATATGAATGGAAGACTAGTCTCTGTGCTATGATTTAAATATGAATGGAAGACTAGTCTCTGTGCTATGTTTTAAATATGAATGGAAGACTAGCCTCTGTGCTATGTTTTAAATATGAATGGAAGACTAGTCTCTGTGCTATGTTTTAAATATGAATAGAAGACTAGTCTCTGTGCTATGATTTAAATATGAATGGAAGACTAGTCTCTGTGCTATGATTTAAATATTAATGGAAGACTAGCCTCTGTGCTATGATTTAAATATTAATGGAAGACTAGCCTCTGTGCTATGATTTAAATATGAATGGAAGACTAGTCTCTGTGCTATGATTTAAATATGAATGGAAGACTAGTCTCTGTGCTATGTTTTAAATATGAATGGAAAACTAGTCTCTGTGCTATGATTTAAATATTAATGGAAGACTAGTCTCTGTGCTATGATTTAAATATGAATGGAAGACTAGTCTCTGTGCTATAATTTAAATATTAATGGAAAACTAGTCTCTGTGCTATGATTTAAAATATGAATGGAAGACTAGTCTCTGTGCTATGATTTAAATATTAATGGAAGACTAGTCTCTGTGCTATGTTTTAAATATTAATGGAAGACTAGCCTCTGTGCTATGATTTAAATATGAATGGAAGACTAGCCTCTGTGCTATGATTTAAATATGAATGGAAGACTAGTCTCTGTGCTATGATTTAAATATTAATGGAAGACTAGTCTGTGTGCTATGATTTAAATATTAATGGAAGACTAGTCTCTGTGCTATGATTTAAATATGAATGGAAGACTAGTCTCTGTGCTATGATTTAAATATTAATGGAAAACTAGTCTCTGTGCTATGATTTAAAATATGAATGGAAGACTAGCCTCTGTGCTATGATTTAAATATGAATGGAAGACTAGTCTCTGTGCTATGATTTAAATATGAATGGAAGACTAGCCTCTGTGCTATGTTTTAAATATGAATGGAAGACTAGTCTCTGTGCTATGTTTTAAATATGAATAGAAGACTAGTCTCTGTGCTATGATTTAAAATATGAATGGAAGACTAGTCTCTGTGCTATGTTTTAAATATGAATGGAAGACTAGCCTCTGTGCTATGTTTTAAATATGAATGGAAGACTAGTCTCTGTGCTATGTTTTAAATATGAATAGAAGACTAGTCTCTGTGCTATGATTTAAATATGAATGGAAGACTAGTCTCTGTGCTATGATTTAAATATTAATGGAAGACTAGTCTCTGTGCTATGATTTAAATATTAATGGAAGACTAGTCTCTGTGCTATGATTTAAATATTAATGGAAGACTAGTCTCTGTGCTATGATTTAAATATTAATGGAAGACTAGTCTCTGTGCTATGTTTTAAATATGAATGGAAGACTAGTCTCTGTGCTATGTTTTAAATATGAATAGAAGACTAGCCTCTGTGCTATGATTTAAAATATTAATGGAAGACTAGTCTCTGTGCTATGTTTTAAATATGAATGGAAGACTAGTCTCTGTGCTATGTTTTAAATATGAATAGAAGACTAGTCTCTGTGCTATGTTTTAAATATGAATAGAAGACTAGTCTCTGTGCTATGATTTAAATATGAATGGAAGACTAGTCTCTGTGCTATGATTTAAATATTAATGGAAGACTAGTCTCTGTGCTATGATTTAAATATTAATGGAAGACTAGTCTCTGTGCTATGATTTAAATATTAATGGAAGACTAGTCTCTGTGCTATGATTTAAATATTAATGGAAGACTAGTCTCTGTGCTATGATTTAAATATTAATGGAAGACTAGTCTCTGTGCTATGATTTAAATATTAATGGAAGACTAGTCTCTGTGCTATGTTTTAAATATGAATGGAAGACTAGTCTCTGTGCTATGTTTTAAATATGAATGGAAGACTAGTCTCTGTGCTATGTTTTAAATATGAATAGAAGACTAGTCTCTGTGCTATGATTTAAATATTAATGGAAGACTAGCCTCTGTGCTATGTTTTAAATATGAATGGAAGACTAGTCTCTGTGCTATGTTTTAAATATGAATAGAAGACTAGTCTCTGTGCTATGATTTAAATATTAATGGAAGACTAGTCTCTGTGCTATGATTTAAATATGAATGGAAGACTAGTCTCTGTGCTATGATTTAAATATGAATGGAAGACTAGTCTCTGTGCTATGTTTTAAATATGAATGGAAGACTAGTCTCTGTGCTATGATTTAAATATGAATGGAAGACTAGTCTCTGTGCTATGTTTTAAATATGAATGGAAGACTAGCCTCTGTGCTATGATTTAAATATGAATGGAAGACTAGTCTCTGTGCTATGTTTTAAATATGAATGGAACACTAGTCTATGTGCTATGTTTTAAATATGAATGGAAGACTAGTCTCTGTGCTATGTTTTAAATATGAATGGAAGACTAGCCTCTGTGCTATGATTTAAATATGAATGGAAGACTAGTCTCTGTGCTATGTTTTAAATATGAATGGAACACTAGTCTATGTGCTATGTTTTAAATATGAATGGAAGACTAGTCTCTGTGCTATGATTTAAATATTAATGGAAGACTAGCCTCTGTGCTATGATTTAAAATATGAATGGAAGACTAGCCTCTGTGCTATGTTTTAAATATGAATAGAAGACTAGCCTCTGTGCTATGATTTAAATATGAATGGAAGACTACTCTCTGTGCTATGTTTTAAATATGAATAGAAGACTAGTCTCTGTGCTATGTTTTAAATATGAATAGAAGACTAGTCTCTGTGCTATGTTTTAAATATGAATAGAAGACTAGTCTCTGTGCTATGATTTAAATATGAATGGAAGACTAGCCTCTGTGCTATGTTTTAAATATGAATAGAAGACTAGCCTCTGTGCTATGTTTTAAATATGAATAGAAGACTAGCCTCTGTGCTATGATTTAAATATGAATGGAAGACTACTCTCTGTGCTATGATTTAAATATGAATAGAAGACTAGTCTCTGTGCTATGTTTTAAATATGAATAGAAGACTAGTCTCTGTGCTATGTTTTAAATATGAATAGAAGACTAGTCTCTGTGCTATGTTTTAAATATGAATAGAAGACTAGTCTCTGTGCTATGTTTTAAATATGAATGGAAGACTATTCTCTGTGCTATGATTTAAATATTAATGGAAGACTAGCCTCTGTGCTATGTTTTAAATATGAATAGAAGACTAGCCTCTGTGCTATGATTTAAATATTAATGGAAGACTAGCCTCTGTGCTATGTTTTAAATATGAATAGAAGACTAGCCTCTGTGCTATGTTTTAAATATGAATGGAAGACTAGTCTCTGTGCTATGATTTAAATATTAATGGAAGACTAGCCTCTGTGCTATGTTTTAAATATGAATAGAAGACTAGTCTCTGTGCTATGATTTAAATATGAATAGAAGACTAGTCTCTGTGCTATGTTTTAAATATGAATGGAAGACTAGCCTCTGTGCTATGATTTAAATATGAATAGAAGACTAGTCTCTGTGCTATGTTTTAAATATGAATGGAAGACTAGCCTCTGTGCTATGATTTAAATATGAATAGAAGACTAGTCTCTGTGCTATGTTTTAAATATGAATGGAAGACTAGTCTCTGTGCTATGTTTTAAATATGAATGGAAAACTAGCCTCTGTGCTATGTTTTAAATATGAATGGAAGACTAGCCTCTGTGCTATGATTTAAATATGAATGGAAGACTAGTCTATGTGCTATGTTTTAAATATGAATGGAAGACTAGTCTATGTGCTATGTTTTAAATATGAATGGAAAACTAGTCTCTGTGCTATGATTTAAATATTAATGGAAGACTAGTCTCTGTGCTATGTTTTAAATATGAATGGAAGACTAGTCTATGTGCTATGTTTTAAATATGAATGGAAAACTAGTCTCTGTGCTATGTTTTAAATATGAATGGAAGACTAGTCTCTGTGCTATGATTTAAAATATGAATGGAAGACTAGCCTCTGTGCTATGATTTAAATATGAATGGAAAACTAGTCTCTGTGCTATGATTTAAATATGAATGGAAAACTAGTCTCTGTGCTATGATTTAAAATATGAATGGAAGACTAGCCTCTGTGCTATGATTTAAATATGAATGGAAGACTAGTCTCTGTGCTATGATTTAAATATGAATGGAAGACTAGTCTCTGTGCTATGATTTAAATATTAATGGAAAACTAGTCTCTGTGCTATGATTTAAATATGAATGGAAGACTAGTCTCTGTGCTATGATTTAAATATTAATGGAAAACTAGTCTCTGTGCTATGTTTTAAATATGAATGGAAGACTAGTCTCTGTGCTATGATTTAAATATGAATATAAGACTAGTCTCTGTGCTATGATTTAAATATTAATGGAAAACTAGTCTCTGTGCTATGATTTAAAATATGAATGGAAGACTAGCCTCTGTGCTATGATTTAAATATGAATGGAAGACTAGTCTCTGTGCTATGATTTAAATATTAATGGAAAACTAGTCTCTGTGCTATGATTTAAATATGAATGGAAGACTAGTCTCTGTGCTATGATTTAAATATTAATGGAAAACTAGTCTCTGTGCTATGTTTTAAATATGAATGGAAGACTAGTCTCTGTGCTATGATTTAAATATTAATGGAAGACTAGTCTCTGTGCTATGATTTAAAATATGAATGGAAGACTAGCCTCTGTGCTATGATTTAAATATGAATGGAAGACTAGCCTCTGTGCTATGATTTAAATATTAATGGAAGACTAGTCTCTGTGCTATGATTTAAATATGAATGGAAGACTAGCCTCTGTGCTATGATTTAAATATTAATGGAAGACTAGTCTCTGTGCTATGATTTAAATATGAATGGAAGACTAGCCTCTGTGCTATGATTTAAATATGAATGGAAGACTAGCCTCTGTGCTATGATTTAAATATTAATGGAAGACTAGTCTCTGTGCTATGATTTAAAATATGAATGGAAGACTAGCCTCTGTGCTATGATTTAAATATGAATGGAAGACTAGCCTCTGTGCTATGTTTTAAATATGAATGGAAGACTAGTCTCTGTGCTATGATTTAAATATGAATATAAGACTAGTCTCTGTGCTATGATTTAAATATTAATGGAAAACTAGTCTCTGTGCTATGATTTAAAATATGAATGGAAGACTAGCCTCTGTGCTATGATTTAAATATGAATGGAAGACTAGTCTCTGTGCTATGATTTAAATATGAATGGAAGACTAGTCTCTGTGCTATGATTTAAATATTAATGGAAAACTAGTCTCTGTGCTATGATTTAAATATGAATGGAAGACTAGTCTCTGTGCTATGATTTAAATATTAATGGAAAACTAGTCTCTGTGCTATGTTTTAAATATGAATGGAAGACTAGTCTCTGTGCTATGATTTAAATATTAATGGAAGACTAGTCTCTGTGCTATGATTTAAAATATGAATGGAAGACTAGCCTCTGTGCTATGATTTAAATATGAATGGAAGACTAGTCTCTGTGCTATGATTTAAATATTAATGGAAGACTAGTCTCTGTGCTATGATTTAAAATATGAATGGAAGACTAGCCTCTGTGCTATGATTTAAATATGAATGGAAGACTAGTCTCTGTGCTATGTTTTAAATATGAATAGAAGACTAGTCTCTGTGCTATGATTTAAATATGAATGGAAGACTAGTCTCTGTGCTATGATTTAAATATTAATGGAACACTAGTCTATGTGCTATGTTTTAAATATGAATGGAAGACTAGTCTCTGTGCTATGATTTAAATATTAATGGAACACTAGTCTCTGTGCTATGATTTAAATATTAATGGAAGACTAGCCTCTGTGCTATGATTTAAAATATGAATGGAAGACTAGTCTCTGTGCTATGATTTAAAATATGAATGGAAGACTAGCCTCTGTGCTATGATTTAAATATGAATGGAAGACTAGTCTCTGTGCTATGTTTTAAATATGAATAGAAGACTAGTCTCTGTGCTATGTTTTAAATATGAATAGAAGACTAGTCTCTGTGCTATGTTTTAAATATGAATGGAACACTAGTCTCTGTGCTATGATTTAAATATTAATGGAAGACTAGCCTCTGTGCTATGATTTAAAATATGAATGGAAGACTAGCCTCTGTGCTATGTTTTAAATATGAATAGAAGACTAGCCTCTGTGCTATGATTTAAATATGAATGGAAGACTAGTCTCTGTGCTATGATTTAAATATGAATAGAAGACTAGTCTCTGTGCTATGTTTTAAATATGAATAGAAGACTAGTCTCTGTGCTATGTTTTAAATATGAATGGAAGACTAGTCTCTGTGCTATGTTTTAAATATGAATGGAAAACTAGTCTCTGTGCTATGTTTTAAATATGAATAGAAGACTAGTCTCTGTGCTATGTTTTAAATATGAATAGAAGACTAGCCTCTGTGCTATGATTTAAATATGAATGGAAGACTAGTCTCTGTGCTATGATTTAAATATGAATAGAAGACTAGTCTCTGTGCTATGTTTTAAATATGAATGGAAGACTAGTCTCTGTGCTATGTTTTAAATATGAATGGAAGACTAGTCTCTGTGCTATGTTTTAAATATGAATGGAAAACTAGTCTCTGTGCTATGTTTTAAATATGAATGGAAAACTAGCCTCTGTGCTATGATTTAAATATTAATGGAAGACTAGTCTATGTGCTATGTTTTAAATATGAATGGAAAACTAGTCTCTGTGCTATGTTTTAAATATGAATGGAAAACTAGTCTCTGTGCTATGTTTTAAATATGAATGGAAAACTAGTCTCTGTGCTATGTTTTAAATATGAATGGAAGACTAGTCTCTGTGCTATGATTTAAATATGAATGGAAAACTAGTCTCTGTGCTATGTTTTAAATATGAATGGAAAACTAGTCTCTGTGCTATGTTTTAAATATGAATGGAAGACTAGTCTCTGTGCTATGTTTTAAATATGAATGGAAAACTAGTCTCTGTGCTATGATTTAAATATTAATGGAAGACTAGTCTCTGTGCTATGTTTTAAATATGAATGGAAGACTAGTCTCTGTGCTATGTTTTAAATATGAATGGAAGACTAGTCTCTGTGCTATGTTTTAAATATGAATGGAAGACTAGTCTCTGTGCTATGATTTAAATATTAATGGAAGACTAGTCTCTGTGCTATGTTTTAAATATGAATGGAAAACTAGTCTCTGTGCTATGATTTAAATATTAATGGAAGACTAGCCTCTGTGCTATGTTTTAAATATGAATGGAAGACTAGTCTCTGTGCTATGTTTTAAATATTAATGGAAGACTAGTCTCTGTGCTATGTTTTAAATATGAATGGAAAACTAGTCTCTGTGCTATGTTTTAAATATGAATGGAAGACTAGTCTCTGTGCTATGTTTTAAATATGAATGGAAGACTAGTCTCTGTGCTATGTTTTAAAATATTAATGGAAGACTAGTCTCTGTGCTATGTTTTAAAATATTAATGGAAGACTAGCCTCTGTGCTATGTTTTAAAATATTAATGGAAGACTAGCCTCTGTGCTATGTTTTAAAATATTAATGGAAGACTAGTCTCTGTGCTATGATTTAAAATATTAATGGAAGACTAGTCTCTGTGCTATGATTTAAAATATTAATGGAAGACTAGCCTCTGTGCTATGTTTTAAAATATTAATGGAAGACTAGCCTCTGTGCTATGTTTTAAATATTAATGGAAGACTAGTCTCTGTGCTATGTTTTAAATATGAATGGAAGACTAGCCTCTGTGCTATGATTTAAAATATTAATGGAAGACTAGTCTCTGTGCTATGTTTTAAACATGAATGGAAGACTAGTCTCTGTGCTATGATTTAAAATATGAATGGAAGACTAGCCTCTGTGCTATGATTTAAATATTAATGGAAGACTAGTCTCTGTGCTATGTTTTAAACATGAATGGAAGACTAGCCTCTGTGCTATGATTTAAAATATTAATGGAAGACTAGCCTCTGTGCTATGAATTAAAATATTAATGGAAGACTAGTCTCTGTGCTATGTTTTAAATATGAATGGAAGACTAGTCTCTGTGCTATGTTTTAAATATTAATGGAAGACTAGTCTCTGTGCTATGTTTTAAATATGAATGGAAGACTAGTCTCTGTGCTATGTTTTAAATATTAATGGAAGACTAGCCTCTGTGCTATGATTTAAATATTAATGGAAGACTAGTCTCTGTGCTATGTTTTAAACATGAATGGAAGACTAGTCTCTGTGCTATGATTTAAAATATGAATGGAAGACTAGCCTCTGTGCTATGAATTAAAATATTAATGGAAGACTAGTCTCTGTGCTATGTTTTAAATATGAATGGAAGACTAGTCTCTGTGCTATGTTTTAAATATTAATGGAAGACTAGCCTCTGTGCTATGTTTTAAATATTAATGGAAGACTAGCCTCTGTGCTATGATTTAAATATTAGTGGAAGACTAGCCTCTGTGCTATGTTTTAAAATATTAATGGAAGACTAGCCTCTGTGCTATGTTTTAAATATGAATGGAAGACTAGTCTCTGTGCTATGTTTTAAATATTAATGGAAGACTAGTCTCTGTGCTATGTTTTAAATATTAATGGAAGACTAGCCTCTGTGCTATGATTTAAATATTAGTGGAAGACTAGCCTCTGTGCTATGTTTTAAAATATTAATGGAAGACTAGCCTCTGTGCTATGTTTTAAATATGAATGGAAGACTAGTCTCTGTGCTATGTTTTAAATATTAATGGAAGACTAGCCTCTGTGCTATGTTTTAAATATGAATGGAAGACTAGTCTCTGTGCTATGTTTTAAATATGAATGGAAGACTAGTCTCTGTGCTATGTTTTAAATATTAATGGAAGACTAGCCTCTGTGCTATGTTTTAAATATTAGTGGAAGACTAGCCTCTGTGCTATGTTTTAAATATTAATGGAAGACTAGTCTCTGTGCTATGTTTTAAATATTAATGGAAGACTAGCCTCTGTGCTATGTTTTAAATATGAATGGAAGACTAGCCTCTGTGCTATGATTTAAATATGAATGGAAGACTAGTCTCTGTGCTATGTTTTAAATATGAATGGAAGACTAGCCTCTGTGCTATGTTTTAAATATTAATGGAAGACTAGCCTCTGTGCTATGTTTTAAATATGAATGGAAGACTAGTCTCTGTGCTATGATTTAAATATGAATGGAAGACTAGTCTCTGTGCTATGATTTAAATATGAATGGAAGACTAGTCTCTGTGCTATGTTTTAAATATTAATGGAAGACTAGCCTCTGTGCTATGTTTTAAATATTAGTGGAAGACTAGCCTCTGTGCTATGTTTTAAATATTAGTGGAAGACTAGTCTCTGTGCTATGTTTTAAATATGAATGGAAGACTAGTCTCTGTGCTATGTTTTAAATATTAATGGAAGACTAGCCTCTGTGCTATGTTTTAAATATGAATGGAAGACTAGTCTCTGTGCTATGTTTTAAATATGAATGGAAGACTAGTCTCTGTGCTATGTTTTAAATATTAATGGAAGACTAGTCTCTGTGCTATGTTTTAAACATGAATGGAAGACTAGTCTCTGTGCTATGATTTAAAATATGAATGGAAGACTAGCCTCTGTGCTATGATTTAAATATTAATGGAAGACTAGTCTCTGTGCTATGTTTTAAACATGAATGGAAGACTAGCCTCTGTGCTATGATTTAAAATATTAATGGAAGACTAGCCTCTGTGCTATGAATTAAAATATTAATGGAAGACTAGTCTCTGTGCTATGTTTTAAATATGAATGGAAGACTAGTCTCTGTGCTATGTTTTAAATATTAATGGAAGACTAGCCTCTGTGCTATGTTTTAAATATTAATGGAAGACTAGCCTCTGTGCTATGATTTAAATATTAGTGGAAGACTAGCCTCTGTGCTATGTTTTAAAATATTAATGGAAGACTAGCCTCTGTGCTATGTTTTAAATATGAATGGAAGACTAGTCTCTGTGCTATGTTTTAAATATTAATGGAAGACTAGTCTCTGTGCTATGTTTTAAATATTAATGGAAGACTAGCCTCTGTGCTATGATTTAAATATTAGTGGAAGACTAGCCTCTGTGCTATGTTTTAAAATATTAATGGAAGACTAGCCTCTGTGCTATGTTTTAAATATGAATGGAAGACTAGTCTCTGTGCTATGTTTTAAATATTAATGGAAGACTAGCCTCTGTGCTATGTTTTAAATATTAATGGAAGACTAGTCTCTGTGCTATGTTTTAAATATGAATGGAAGACTAGCCTCTGTGCTATGTTTTAAATATTAATGGAAGACTAGTCTCTGTGCTATGTTTTAAATATTAATGGAAGACTAGCCTCTGTGCTATGTTTTAAATATTAATGGAAGACTAGTCTCTGTGCTATGATTTAAATATTAATGGAAGACTAGCCTCTGTGCTATGTTTTAAATATGAATGGAAGACTAGCCTCTGTGCTATGTTTTAAATATTAATGGAAGACTAGTCTCTGTGCTATGTTTTAAATATGAATGGAAGACTAGCCTCTGTGCTATGTTTTAAATATTAATGGAAGACTAGTCTCTGTGCTATGTTTTAAATATTAATGGAAGACTAGTCTCTGTGCTATGTTTCAAATATGAATGGAAGACTAGCCTCTGTGCTATGTTTTAAATATTAATGGAAGACTAGTCTCTGTGCTATGTTTTAAATATGAATGGAAGACTAGCCTCTGTGCTATGTTTTAAATATTAATGGAAGACTAGTCTCTGTGCTATGTTTTAAATATTAATGGAAGACTAGTCTCTGTGCTATGTTTTAAATATGAATGGAAGACTAGTCTCTGTGCTATGTTTTAAATATTAATGGAAGACTAGCCTCTGTGCTATGTTTTAAATATGAATGGAAGACTAGTCTCTGTGCTATGTTTTAAATATTAATGGAAGACTAGCCTCTGTGCTATGTTTTAAATATTAATGGAAGACTAGTCTCTGTGCTATGTTTTAAATATTAATGGAAGACTAGTCTCTGTGCTATGTTTTAAATATGAATGGAAGACTAGTCTCTGTGCTATGTTTTAAATATGAATGGAAGACTAGTCTCTGTGCTATGTTTTAAATATGAATGGAAGACTAGTCTCTGTGCTATGTTTTAAATATGAATGGAAGACTAGCCTCTGTGCTATGTTTTAAATATTAATGGAAGACTAGCCACTGTGCTATGTTTTAAATATGAATGGAAGACTAGCCTCTGTGCTATGTTTTAAATATTAATGGAAGACTAGTCTCTGTGCTATGTTTTAAATATGAATGGAAGACTAGCCTCTGTGCTATGTTTTAAATATTAATGGAAGACTAGTCTCTGTGCTATGTTTTAAATATGAATGGAAGACTAGCCTCTGTGCTATGTTTTAAATATTAATGGAAGACTAGTCTCTGTGCTATGTTTTAAATATGAATGGAAGACTAGCCTCTGTGCTATGTTTTAAATATTAATGGAAGACTAGCCACTGTGCTATGTTTTAAATATGAATGGAAGACTAGCCTCTGTGCTATGTTTTAAATATTAATGGAAGACTAGTCTCTGTGCTATGTTTTAAATATGAATGGAAGACTAGCCTCTGTGCTATGTTTTAAATATTAATGGAAGACTAGTCTCTGTGCTATGTTTTAAATATGAATGGAAGACTAGCCTCTTTGCTATGTTTTAAATATTAATGGAAGACTAGTCTCTGTGCTATGTTTTAAATATGAATGGAAGACTAGCCTCTGTGCTATGTTTTAAATATTAATGGAAGACTAGTCTCTGTGCTATGTTTTAAATATGAATGGAAGACTAGTCTCTGTGCTATGTTTTAAATATGAATGGAAGACTAGCCTCTTTGCTATGTTTTAAATATTAATGGAAGACTAGTCTCTGTGCTATGTTTTAAATATGAATGGAAGACTAGTCTCTGTGCTATGTTTTAAATATGAATGGAAGACTAGTCTCTGTGCTATGTTTTAAATATGAATGGAAGACTAGTCTCTGTGCTATGTTTTAAATATGAATGGAAGACTAGTCTCTGTGCTATGTTTTAAATATGAATGGAAGACTAGCCTCTTTGCTATGTTTTAAATATTAATGGAAGACTAGTCTCTGTGCTATGTTTTAAATATGAATGGAAGACTAGTCTCTGTGCTATGTTTTAAATATGAATAGAAGACTAGTCTCTGTGCTATGTTTTAAATATGAATGGAAGACTAGCCTCTGTGCTATGTTTTAAATATTAATGGAAGACTAGTCTCTGTGCTATGTTTTAAATATTAATGGAAGACTAGTCTCTGTGCTATGTTTTAAATATGAATGGAAGACTAGCCTCTGTGCTATGTTTTAAATATTAATGGAAGACTAGTCTCTGTGCTATGTTTTAAATATGAATGGAAGACTAGTCTCTGTGCTATGTTTTAAATATGAATGGAAGACTAGCCTCTGTGCTATGATTTAAATATGAATGGAAGACTAGCCTCTGTGCTATGTTTTAAATATTAATGGAAGACTAGTCTCTGTGCTATGTTTTAAATATGAATGGAAGACTAGTCTCTGTGCTATGTTTTAAATATGAATGGAAGAATAGTCTCTGTGCTATGTTTTAAATATGAATGGAAGACTAGCCTCTGTGCTATGTTTTAAATATTAATGGAAGACTAGTCTCTGTGCTATGATTTAAATATTAATGGAAGACTAGTCTCTGTGCTATGTTTTAAATATGAATGGAAGACTAGCCTCTGTGCTATGTTTTAAATATTAATGGAAGACTAGCCTCTGTGCTATGTTTTAAATATTAATGGAAGACTAGCCTCTGTGCTATGTTTTAAATATTAATGGAAGACTAGTCTCTGTGCTATGATTTAAATATTAATGGAAGACTAGTCTCTGTGCTATGTTTTAAATATGAATGGAAGACTAGCCTCTGTGCTATGTTTTAAATATTAATGGAAGACTAGCCTCTGTGCTATGTTTTAAATATTAATGGAAGACTAGCCTCTGTGCTATGTTTTAAATATTAATGGAAGACTAGTCTCTGTGCTATGTTTTAAATATGAATGGAAGACTAGTCTCTGTGCTATGTTTTAAATATGAATGGAAGACTAGCCTCTGTGCTATGATTTAAATATGAATGGAAGACTAGCCTCTGTGCTATGTTTTAAATATTAATGGAAGACTAGTCTCTGTGCTATGTTTTAAATATGAATGGAAGACTAGCCTCTGTGCTATGTTTTAAATATGAATGAAAGAATAGTCTCTGTGCTATGTTTTAAATATGAATGGAAGACTAGCCTCTGTGCTATGTTTTAAATATTAATGGAAGACTAGTCTCTGTGCTATGATTTAAATATTAATGGAAGACTAGTCTCTGTGCTATGTTTTAAATATGAATGGAAGACTAGCCTCTGTGCTATGTTTTAAATATGAATGGAAGAATAGTCTCTGTGCTATGTTTTAAATATGAATGGAAGACTAGCCTCTGTGCTATGTTTTAAATATTAATGGAAGACTAGTCTCTGTGCTATGTTTTAAATATGAATGGAAGACTAGCCTCTGTGCTATGATTTAAATATGAATGGAAGAATAGTCTCTGTGCTATGTTTTAAATATGAATGGAAGACTAGCCTCTGTGCTATGATTTAAATATTAATGGAAGACTAGCCTCTGTGCTATGTTTTAAATATGAATGGAAGACTAGCCTCTGTGCTATGTTTTAAATATTAATGGAAGACTAGCCTCTGTGCTATGTTTTAAATATGAATGGAAGACTAGTCTCTGTGCTATGTTTTAAATATGAATGGAAGACTAGCCTCTGTGCTATGATTTAAATATTAATGGAAGACTAGTCTCTGTGCTATGTTTTAAATATGAATGGAAGACTAGCCTCTGTGCTATGTTTTAAATATTAATGGAAGACTAGTCTCTGTGCTATGTTTTAAATATGAATGGAAGACTAGTCTCTGTGCTATGTTTTAAATATGAATGGAAGACTAGCCTCTGTGCTATGATTTAAATATTAATGGAAGACTAGTCTCTGTGCTATGTTTTAAATATGAATGGAAGACTAGCCTCTGTGCTATGATTTAAATATTAATGGAAGACTAGTCTCTGTGCTATGTTTTAAATATGAATGGAAGACTAGCCTCTGTGCTATGATTTAAATATGAATGGAAGACTAGTCTCTGTGCTATGTTTTAAATATGAATGGAAGACTAGCCTCTGTGCTATGATTTAAATATGAATGGAAGACTAGCCTCTGTGCTATGTTTTAAATATGAATGGAAGACTAGCCTCTGTGCTATGATTTAAATATGAATGGAAGACTAGCCTCTGTGCTATGTTTTAAATATTAATGGAAGACTAGTCTCTGTGCTATGTTTTAAATATGAATGGAAGACTAGTCTCTGTGCTATGTTTTAAATATGAATGGAAGACTAGCCTCTGTGCTATGATTTAAATATTAATGGAAGACTAGTCTCTGTGCTATGTTTTAAATATGAATGGAAGACTAGCCTCTGTGCTATGATTTAAATATTAATGGAAGACTAGTCTCTGTGCTATGTTTTAAACATGAATGGAAGACTAGCCTCTGTGCTATCATTTAAAATATGAATGGAAGACTAGCCTCTGTGCTATGATTTAAGATATTAATGGAAGACTAGCCTCTGTGCTATGATTTAAAATATTAATGGAAGACTAGCCTCTGTGCTATGATTTAAGATATTAATGGAAGACTAGCCTCTGTGCTATGATTTAAAATATTAATGGAAGACTGGCCTCTGTGCTATGATTTAAATATTAATGGAAGACTAGTCTCTGTGCTATGATTTAAAATATGAATGGAAGACTAGCCTCTGTGCTATGATTTAAAATATTAATGGAAGACTAGCCTCTGTGCTATGATTTAAAATATTAATGGAAGACTAGTCTCTGTGCTATGTTTTAAACATGAATGGAAGACTAGTCTCTGTGCTATGATTTAAAATATTAATGGAAGACTAGCCTCTGTGCTATGTATTAAATATGAATGGAAGACTAGCATCTGTGCTATGTTTTAAATATTAATGGAAGACTAGTCTATGTGCTATGATTTAAATATGAATGGAAGACTAGTCTATGTGCTATGATTTAAATATGAATGGAAGACTAGTCTATGTGCTATGTATTAAATATGAATGGAAGACTAGCATCTGTGCTATGTTTTAAATATTAATGGAAGACTAGTCTATGTGCTATGATTTAAATATGAATGGAAGACTAGCCTCTGTGCTATGTTTTAAATATGAATGGAAGACTAGTCTATGTGCTATGATTTAAATATGAATAGAAGACTAGTCTCTGTGCTATGTTTTAAATATGAATAGAAGACTAGTCTCTGTGCTATGATTTAAATATTAATAGAAGACTAGTCTCTGTGCTATGTTTTAAATATGAATGGAAGACTAGTCTATGTGCTATGATTTAAATATGAATAGAAGACTAGTCTCTGTGCTATGTTTTAAATATGAATGGAAGACTAGTCTATGTGCTATGATTTAAATATGAATAGAAGACTAGTCTCTGTGCTATGTTTTAAATATGAATGGAAGACTAGTCTATGTGCTATGATTTAAATATGAATAGAAGACTAGTCTCTGTGCTATGTTTTAAATATGAATGGAAGACTAGTCTATGTGCTATGATTTAAATATGAATAGAAGACTAGTCTCTGTGCTATGTTTTAAATATGAATGGAAGACTAGCCTCTGTGCTATGTTTTAAAATATGAATGGAAGACTAGTCTATGTGCTATGATTTAAATATGAATAGAAGACTAGTCTCTGTGCTATGTTTTAAATATGAATGGAAGACTAGTCTATGTGCTATGATTTAAATATGAATAGAAGACTAGTCTCTGTGCTATGTTTTAAATATGAATAGAAGACTAGTCTCTGTGCTATGTTTTAAATATGAATAGAAGACTAGTCTCTGTGCTATGTTTTAAATATGAATAGAAGACTAGTCTCTGTGCTATGTTTTTTAATATGAATGGAAGACTAGTCTATGTGCTATGATTTAAATATGAATGGAAGACTAGTCTCTGTGCTATGTTTTTTAATATGAATGGAAGACTAGTCTATGTGCTATGTTTTAAAATATTAATGGAAGACTAGCCTCTGTGCTATGTTTTAAATATGAATGGAAGACTAGTCTATGTGCTATGATTTAAATATTAATAGAAGACTAGTCTATGTGCTATGATTTAAATATGAATAGAAGACTAGTCTATGTGCTATGTTTTAAAATATGAATGGAAGACTAGTCTATGTGCTATGTTTTAAAATATTAATGGAAGACTAGTCTCTGTGCTATGATTTAAATATTAATAGAAGACTAGTCTCTGTGCTATGATTTAAATATTAATAGAAGACTAGTCTCTGTGCTATGTTTTAAATATGAATGGAATACTAGTCTATGTGCTATGATTTAAATATGAATAGAAGACTAGTCTCTGTGCTATGTTTTAAATATGAATGGAAGACTAGTCTATGTGCTATGATTTAAATATGAATAGAAGACTAGTCTCTGTGCTATGTTTTAAATATGAATGGAAGACTAGTCTATGTGCTATGATTTAAATATGAATAGAAGACTAGTCTCTGTGCTATGTTTTAAATATGAATAGAAGACTAGTCTCTGTGCTATGTTTTAAATATGAATAGAAGACTAGTCTCTGTGCTATGTTTTTTAATATGAATGGAAGACTAGTCTATGTGCTATGTTTTAAAATATTAATGGAAGACTAGTCTATGTGCTATGATTTAAATATTAATAGAAGACTAGTCTCTGTGCTATGTTTTAAATATGAATGGAAGACTAGTCTATGTGCTATGATTTAAATATGAATAGAAGACTAGTCTCTGTGCTATGTTTTAAATATGAATAGAAGACTAGTCTCTGTGCTATGTTTTAAATATGAATAGAAGACTAGTCTCTGTGCTATGTTTTTTAATATGAATGGAAGACTAGTCTCTGTGCTATGTTTTAAATATGAATAGAAGACTAGTCTCTGTGCTATGATTTAAATATGAATAGAAGACTAGTCTCTGTGCTATGTTTTAAATATGAATAGAAGACTAGTCTCTGTGCTATGTTTTAAAATATTAATGGAAGACTAGCCTCTGTGCTATGATTTAAATATGAATAGAAGACTAGTCTCTGTGCTATGTTTTAAATATGAATAGAAGACTAGTCTCTGTGCTATGTTTTAAATATGAATAGAAGACTAGTCTCTGTGCTATGTTTTAAATATGAATAGAAGACTAGCCTCTGTGCTATGTTTTAAATATGAATAGAAGACTAGTCTCTGTGCTATGTTTTAAATATGAATAGAAGACTAGTCTCTGTGCTATGTTTTAAATATGAATGGAAGACTAGTCTCTGTGCTATGTTTTAAAATATGAATGGAAGACTAGTCTCTGTGCTATGTTTTAAATATGAATGGAAGACTAGTCTATGTGCTATGTTTTAAAATATGAATGGAAGACTAGTCTCTGTGCTATGTTTTAAAATATGAATGGAAGACTAGTCTATGTGCTATGTTTTAAATATGAATGGAAGACTAGTCTCTGTGCTATGTTTTTTAATATGAATGGAAGACTAGTCTATGTGCTATGTTTTAAAATATGAATGGAAGACTAGTCTCTGTGCTATGTTTTAAATATGAATGGAAGACTAGTCTCTGTGCTATGTTTTAAAATATGAATGGAAGACTAGTCTCTGTGCTATGTTTTAAATATGAATAGAAGACTAGTCTCTGTGCTATGTTTTAAATATGAATAGAAGACTAGTCTCTGTGCTATGTTTTAAATATGAATAGAAGACTAGTCTCTGTGCTATGTTTTTTAATATGAATGGAAGACTAGTCTCTGTGCTATGTTTTAAAATATGAATGGAAGACTAGTCTCTGTGCTATGTTTTTTAATATGAATGGAAGACTAGCCTCTGTGCTATGATTTAAATATGAATGGAAGACTAGTCTCTGTGCTATGATATAAAATATGAATGGAAGACTAGTCTCTGTGCTATGATATAAAATATGAATGGAAGACTAGTCTCTGTGCTATGATTTAAAATATGAATGGAAGACTAGTCTCTGTGCTATGATATAAATATGAATGGAAGACTAGTCTCTGTGCTATGATTTAAATATGAATGGAAGACTAGTCTCTGTGCTATGATATAAATATGAATGGAAGACTAGTCTCTGTGCTATGATTTAAATATGAATGGAAGACTAGCCTCTGTGCTATGATTTAAAATATGAATGGAAGACTAGTCTCTGTGCTATGATTTAAAATATGAATGGAAGACTAGTCTCTGTGCTATGATATAAATATGAATGGAAGACTAGTCTCTGTGCTATGATTTAAATATGAATGGAAGACTAGTCTCTGTGCTATGATATAAATATGAATGGAAGACTAGTCTCTGTGCTATGATTTAAATATGAATGGAAGACTAGCCTCTGTGCTATGATTTAAAATATGAATGGAAGACTAGTCTCTGTGCTATGATATAAAATGTGAATGGAAGACTAGTCTCTGTGCTATGATTTAAATATGAATGGAAGACTAGTCTCTGTGCTATGATTTAAATATGAATGGAAGACTAGTCTCTGTGCTATGATTTAAATATGAATGGAAGACTAGTCTCTGTGCTATGATTTAAATATGAATGGAAGACTAGCCTCTGTGCTATGATTTAAATATGAATGGGAGACTAGTCTCTGTGCTATGATATAAAATATGAATGGAAGACTAGTCTCTGTGCTATGATATAAAATATGAATGGAAGACTAGCCTCTGTGCTATGATTTAAATATGAATGGGAGACTAGTCTCTGTGCTATGATATAAAATATGAATGGAAGACTAGCCTCTGTGCTATGATTTAAATATGAATGGGAGACTAGTCTCTGTGCTATGATATAAAATATTAATGGAAGACTAGTCTCTGTGCTATGATTTAAATATGAATGGAAGACTAGTCTCTGTGCTATGATTTAAATATGAATGGAAGACTAGCATCTATGCTATGATTTAAATATGAATGGAAGACTAGTCTCTGTGCTATGATTTAAATATGAATGGGAGACTAGTCTCTGTGCTATGATATAAAATATGAATGGAAGACTAGTCTCTGTGCTATGATTTAAATATGAATGGAAGACTAGTCTCTGCGCTATGATATAAAATATGAATGGAAGACTAGTCTCTGTGCTATGATTTAAATATGAATGGAAGACTAGTCTCTGCGCTATGATATAAAATATGAATGGAAGACTAGTCTCTGTGCTATGATTTAAATATGAATGGAAGACTAGCATCTATGCTATGATTTAAATATGAATGGAAGACTAGTCTCTGTGCTATGATATAAAATGTGAATGGAAGACTAGTCTCTGTGCTATGATATAAAATATGAATGGAAGACTAGTCTCTGTGCTATGGTATAAAATATGAATGGAAGACTAGTCTCTGTGCTATGATATAAATATGAATGGAAGACTAGCCTCTGTGCTATGATTTAAAATATGAATGGAAGACTAGTCTCTGTGCTATGATATAAAATATGAATGGAAGACTAGTCTCTGTGCTATGGTATAAAATATGAATGGAAGACTAGTCTCTGTGCTATGGTATAAAATATGAATGGAAGACTAGTCTCTGTGCTATGATATAAATATGAATGGAAGACTAGCCTCTGTGCTATGATTTAAAATATGAATGGAAGACTAGTCTCTGTGCTCTGATATAAATATGAATGGGAGACTAGTCTCTGTGCTATGTTTTAAATATGAATGGAAGACTAGCCTCTGTGCTATGAATTAAATATGAATGGAAGACTAGTCTCTGTGCTATGATTTAAAATATGAATGGAAGACTAGTCTCTGTGCTATGATTTAAATATGAATGGAAGACTAGTCTCTGTGCTATGATTTAAATATGAATGGAAGACTAGTCTCTGTGCTATGAATTAAATATGAATGAAAGACTAGCCTCTGTGCTATGATTTAAATATGAATGGAAGACTAGCCTCTGTGCTATGAATTAAATATGAATGAAAGACTAGTCTCTGTGCTATGATTTAAATATGAATGAAAGACTAGTCTCTGTGCTATGATTTAAATATGAATGGAAGACTAGCCTCTGTGCTATGAATTAAATATGAATGGAAGACTAGTCTCTGTGCTATGATTTAAATATGAATGGAAGACTAGTCTCTGTGCTATGAATTAAATATGAATGAAAGACTAGTCTCTGTGCTATGATTTAAATATGAATGAAAGACTAGTCTCTGTGCTATGATTTAAATATGAATGGAAGACTAGCCTCTGTGCTATGAATTAAATATGAATGGAAGACTAGTCTCTGTGCTATGATTTAAAATATGAATGGAAGACTAGTCTCTGTGCTATGATTTAAATATGAATGGAAGACTAGTCTCTGTGCTATGATTTAAATATGAATGGAAGACTAGTCTCTGTGCTATGATATAAAATATGAATGGAAGACTAGTCTCTGTGCTATGGTATAAAATATGAATGGAAGACTAGTCTCTGTGCTATGATATAAATATGAATGGAAGACTAGCCTCTGTGCTATGATTTAAAATATGAATGGAAGACTAGTCTCTGTGCTCTGATATAAATATGAATGGGAGACTAGTCTCTGTGCTATGTTTTAAATATGAATGGAAGACTAGCCTCTGTGCTATGAATTAAATATGAATGGAAGACTAGTCTCTGTGCTATGATTTAAAATATGAATGGAAGACTAGTCTCTGTGCTATGATTTAAATATGAATGGAAGACTAGTCTCTGTGCTCTGATATAAATATGAATGGAAGACTAGTCTCTGTGCTATGTTTTAAATATGAATGGAAGACTAGCCTCTGTGCTATGAATTAAATATGAATGGAAGACTAGTCTCTGTGCTATGATTTAAAATATGAATGGAAGACTAGTCTCTGTGCTATGATTTAAATATGAATGGAAGACTAGTCTCTGTGCTATGATTTAAATATGAATGGAAGACTAGTCTCTGTGCTATGAATTAAATATGAATGAAAGACTAGCCTCTGTGCTATGATTTAAATATGAATGGAAGACTAGCCTCTGTGCTATGAATTAAATATGAATGAAAGACTAGCCTCTGTGCTATGATTTAAATATGAATGAAAGACTAGTCTCTGTGCTATGATTTAAATATGAATGGAAGACTAGCCTCTGTGCTATGAATTAAATATGAATGGAAGACTAGTCTCTGTGCTATGATTTAAATATGAATGGAAGACTAGTCTCTGTGCTATGAATTAAATATGAATGAAAGACTAGTCTCTGTGCTATGATTTAAATATGAATGAAAGACTAGTCTCTGTGCTATGATTTAAATATGAATGGAAGACTAGCCTCTGTGCTATGAATTAAATATGAATGGAAGACTAGTCTCTGTGCTATGATTTAAATATGAATGAAAGACTAGTCTCTGTGCTATGATTTAAATATGAATGGAAGACTAGCCTCTGTGCTATGAATTAAATATGAATGGAAGACTAGTCTCTGTGCTATGATTTAAATATGAATGGAAGACTAGCCTCTGTGCTATGAATTAAACATGAATGGAAGACTAGTCTCTGTGCTATGATTTAAAATATGAATGGAAGACTAGTCTCTGTGCTATGATTTAAATATGAATGGAAGACTAGTCTCTGTGCTATGATTTAAATATGAATGAAAGACTAGTCTCTGTGCTATGATTTAAATATGAATGGAAGACTAGCCTCTGTGCTATGAATTAAATATGAATGGAAGACTAGTCTCTGTGCTATGATTTAAATATGAATGGAAGACTAGCCTCTGTGCTATGATTTAAATATGAATGGAAGACTAGTCTCTGTGCTATGATTTAAATATGAATGGAAGACTAGTCTCTGTGCTATGATTTAAATATTAATGGAAGACTAGTCTCTGTGCTATGATTTAAATATGAATGAAAGACTAGTCTCTGTGCTATGATTTAAATATGAATGGAAGACTAGCCTCTGTGCTATGAATTAAACATGAATGGAAGACTAGTCTCTGTGCTATGATTTAAATATGAATGGAAGACTAGTCTCTGTGCTATGATTTAAATATGAATGAAAGACTAGCCTCTGTGCTATGAATTAAATATGAATGGAAGACTAGCCTCTGTGCTATGATTTAAAATATGAATGGAAGACTAGTCTCTGTGCTATGATTTAAAATATGAATGGAAGACTAGTCTCTGTGCTATGATTTAAATATGAATGAAAGACTAGCCTCTGTGCTATGATATAAAATGTGAATGGAAGACTAGTCTCTGTGCTATGATTTAAAATATGAATGGAAGACTAGTCTCTGTGCTATGATTTAAAATATGAATGGAAGACTAGTCTCTGTGCTATGATTTAAATATGAATGGAAGACTAGTCTCTGCGCTATGATATAAAATATGAATGGAAGACTAGTCTCTGTGCTATGATTTAAATATGAATGGAAGACTAGTCTCTGCGCTATGATATAAAATATGAATGGAAGACTAGTCTCTGTGCTATGATTTAAATATGAATGGAAGACTAGCATCTATGCTATGATTTAAATATGAATGGAAGACTAGTCTCTGTGCTATGATATAAAATGTGAATGGAAGACTAGTCTCTGTGCTATGATTTAAATATGAATGGAAGACTAGTCTCTGTGCTATGATATAAAATATGAATGGAAGACTAGTCTCTGTGCTATGGTATAAAATATGAATGGAAGACTAGTCTCTGTGCTATGATATAAATATGAATGGAAGACTAGCCTCTGTGCTATGATTTAAAATATGAATGGAAGACTAGTCTCTGTGCTATGAATTAAATATGAATGAAAGACTAGCCTCTGTGCTATGATTTAAATATGAATGGAAGACTAGCCTCTGTGCTATGAATTAAATATGAATGAAAGACTAGCCTCTGTGCTATGATTTAAATATGAATGAAAGACTAGTCTCTGTGCTATGATTTAAATATGAATGGAAGACTAGCCTCTGTGCTATGAATTAAATATGAATGGAAGACTAGTCTCTGTGCTATGATTTAAATATGAATGGAAGACTAGTCTCTGTGCTATGAATTAAATATGAATGAAAGACTAGTCTCTGTGCTATGATTTAAATATGAATGAAAGACTAGTCTCTGTGCTATGATTTAAATATGAATGGAAGACTAGCCTCTGTGCTATGAATTAAATATGAATGGAAGACTAGTCTCTGTGCTATGATTTAAATATGAATGAAAGACTAGTCTCTGTGCTATGATTTAAATATGAATGGAAGACTAGCCTCTGTGCTATGAATTAAATATGAATGGAAGACTAGTCTCTGTGCTATGATTTAAATATGAATGGAAGACTAGCCTCTGTGCTATGAATTAAACATGAATGGAAGACTAGTCTCTGTGCTATGATTTAAAATATGAATGGAAGACTAGTCTCTGTGCTATGATTTAAAATATGAATGGAAGACTAGTCTCTGTGCTATGATTTAAATATGAATGAAAGACTAGTCTCTGTGCTATGATTTAAATATGAATGGAAGACTAGCCTCTGTGCTATGAATTAAACATGAATGGAAGACTAGCCTCTGTGCTATGAATTAAATATGAATGGAAGACTAGTCTCTGTGCTATGATTTAAATATGAATGAAAGACTAGTCTCTGTGCTATGATTTAAATATGAATGGAAGACTAGCCTCTGTGCTATGAATTAAATATGAATGAAAGACTAGCCTCTGTGCTATGATTTAAATATGAATGGAAGACTAGCCTCTGTGCTATGAATTAAATATGAATGAAAGACTAGTCTCTGTGCTATGATATAAATATGAATGGAAGACTAGCCTCTGTGCTATGATTTAAAATATGAATGGAAGACTAGTCTCTGTGCTATGAATTAAATATGAATGAAAGACTAGCCTCTGTGCTATGATTTAAATATGAATGGAAGACTAGCCTCTGTGCTATGAATTAAATATGAATGAAAGACTAGCCTCTGTGCTATGATTTAAATATGAATGAAAGACTAGTCTCTGTGCTATGATTTAAATATGAATGGAAGACTAGCCTCTGTGCTATGAATTAAATATGAATGGAAGACTAGTCTCTGTGCTATGATTTAAATATGAATGGAAGACTAGTCTCTGTGCTATGAATTAAATATGAATGAAAGACTAGTCTCTGTGCTATGATTTAAATATGAATGAAAGACTAGTCTCTGTGCTATGATTTAAATATGAATGGAAGACTAGCCTCTGTGCTATGAATTAAATATGAATGGAAGACTAGTCTCTGTGCTATGATTTAAATATGAATGAAAGACTAGTCTCTGTGCTATGATTTAAATATGAATGGAAGACTAGCCTCTGTGCTATGAATTAAATATGAATGGAAGACTAGTCTCTGTGCTATGATTTAAATATGAATGGAAGACTAGCCTCTGTGCTATGAATTAAACATGAATGGAAGACTAGTCTCTGTGCTATGATTTAAAATATGAATGGAAGACTAGTCTCTGTGCTATGATTTAAAATATGAATGGAAGACTAGTCTCTGTGCTATGATTTAAATATGAATGAAAGACTAGCCTCTGTGCTATGATATAAAATGTGAATGGAAGACTAGTCTCTGTGCTATGATTTAAAATATGAATGGAAGACTAGTCTCTGTGCTATGATTTAAATATGAATGAAAGACTAGTCTCTGTGCTATGATTTAAATATGAATGGAAGACTAGCCTCTGTGCTATGAATTAAATATGAATGGAAGACTAGTCTCTGTGCTATGATTTAAATATGAATGGAAGACTAGCCTCTGTGCTATGAATTAAACATGAATGGAAGACTAGTCTCTGTGCTATGATTTAAAATATGAATGGAAGACTAGTCTCTGTGCTATGATTTAAAATATGAATGGAAGACTAGTCTCTGTGCTATGATTTAAATATGAATGGAAGACTAGTCTCTGTGCTATGATTTAAATATGAATGAAAGACTAGCCTCTGTGCTATGAATTAAATATGAATGGAAGACTAGCCTCTGTGCTATGATTTAAAATATGAATGGAAGACTAGTCTCTGTGCTATGATTTAAAATATGAATGGAAGACTACTCTCTGTGCTATGATTTAAATATGAATGAAAGACTAGCCTCTGTGCTATGATATAAAATGTGAATGGAAGACTAGTCTCTGTGCTATGATTTAAAATATAAATGGAAGACTAGTCTCTGTGCTATGATTTAAATATGAATGGAAGACTAGTCTCTGCGCTATGATATAAAATATGAATGGAAGACTAGTCTCTGTGCTATGATTTAAATATGAATGGAAGACTAGTCTCTGCGCTATGATATAAAATATGAATGGAAGACTAGTCTCTGTGCTATGATTTAAATATGAATGGAAGACTAGCATCTATGCTATGATTTAAATATGAATGGAAGACTAGTCTCTGTGCTATGATATAAAATGTGAATGGAAGACTAGTCTCTGTGCTATGATTTAAATATGAATGGAAGACTAGTCTCTGTGCTATGATATAAAATATGAATGGAAGACTAGTCTCTGTGCTATGGTATAAAATATGAATGGAAGACTAGTCTCTGTGCTATGATATAAATATGAATGGAAGACTAGCCTCTGTGCTATGATTTAAAATATGAATGGAAGACTAGTCTCTGTGCTATGATTTAAAATATGAATGGAAGACTAGTCTCTGTGCTATGATTTAAATATGAATGGAAGACTAGTCTCTGTGCTATGATTTAAATATGAATGGAAGACTAGTCTCTGTGCTATGAATTAAATATGAATGAAAGACTAGCCTCTGTGCTATGATTTAAATATGAATGGAAGACTAGCCTCTGTGCTATGAATTAAATATGAATGAAAGACTAGCCTCTGTGCTATGATTTAAATATGAATGAAAGACTAGTCTCTGTGCTATGATTTAAATATGAATGGAAGACTAGCCTCTGTGCTATGAATTAAATATGAATGGAAGACTAGTCTCTGTGCTATGATTTAAATATGAATGGAAGACTAGTCTCTGTGCTATGAATTAAATATGAATGAAAGACTAGTCTCTGTGCTATGATTTAAATATGAATGAAAGACTAGTCTCTGTGCTATGATTTAAATATGAATGGAAGACTAGCCTCTGTGCTATGAATTAAATATGAATGGAAGACTAGTCTCTGTGCTATGATTTAAATATGAATGAAAGACTAGTCTCTGTGCTATGATTTAAATATGAATGGAAGACTAGTCTCTGTGCTATGATTTAAATATGAATGAAAGACTAGTCTCTGTGCTATGATTTAAATATGAATGGAAGACTAGTCTCTGTGCTATGATTTAAAATATGAATGGAAGACTAGTCTCTGTGCTATGATTTAAAATATGAATGGAAGACTAGTCTCTGTGCTATGATTTAAATATGAATGAAAGACTAGCCTCTGTGCTATGAATTAAATATGAATGGAAGACTAGCCTCTGTGCTATGATTTAAAATATGAATGGAAGACTAGTCTCTGTGCTATGATTTAAAATATGAATGGAAGACTAGCCTCTGTGCTATGATTTAAATATGAATGGAAGACTAGTCTCTGTGCTATGATTTAAATATGAATGAAAGACTAGCCTCTGTGCTATGAATTAAATATGAATGGAAGACTAGCCTCTGTGCTATGATTTAAAATATGAATGGAAGACTAGTCTCTGTGCTATGATTTAAAATATGAATGGAAGACTAGTCTCTGTGCTATGATTTAAATATGAATGAAAGACTAGCCTCTGTGCTATGATTTAAATATGAATGGAAGACTAGTCTCTGTGCTATGATTTAAATATTAATGGAAGACTAGTCTCTGTGCTATGAATTAAATATTAATGGAAGACTAGTCTCTGTGCTATGAATTAAATATTAATGGAAGACTAGCCTCTGTGCTATGATTTAAATATTAATGGAAGACTAGTCTCTGTGCTATGATTTAAATATTAATGGAAGACTAGTCTCTGTGCTATGAATTAAATATGAATGGAAGACTAGCCTCTGTGCTATGATTTAAATATGAATGGAAGACTAGCCTCTGTGCTATGTTTTAAATATGAATGGAAGACTAGCCTCTGTGCTATGAATTAAATATGAATGGAAGACTAGCCTCTGTGCTATGATTTAAATATGAATGGAAGACTAGCCTCTGTGCTATGATTTAAATATGAATGGAAGACTAGCCTCTGTGCTATGTTTTAAATATGAATGGAAGACTAGCCTCTGTGCTATGAATTAAATATGAATGGAAGACTAGCCTCTGTGCTATGATTTAAATATGAATGAAAGACTAGTCTCTGTGCTATGATTTAAATATGAATGGAAGACTAGCCTCTGTGCTATGAATTAAATATGAATGGAAGACTAGTCTCTGTGCTATGATTTAAATATGAATGGAAGACTAGTCTCTGTGCTATGAATTAAATATGAATGAAAGACTAGTCTCTGTGCTATGATTTAAATATGAATGAAAGACTAGTCTCTGTGCTATGATTTAAATATGAATGGAAGACTAGCCTCTGTGCTATGAATTAAATATGAATGGAAGACTAGTCTCTGTGCTATGATTTAAAATATGAATGGAAGACTAGTCTCTGTGCTATGATTTAAATATGAATGGAAGACTAGTCTCTGTGCTATGATTTAAATATGAATGGAAGACTAGTCTCTGTGCTATGATATAAAATATGAATGGAAGACTAGTCTCTGTGCTATGGTATAAAATATGAATGGAAGACTAGTCTCTGTGCTATGATATAAATATGAATGGAAGACTAGCCTCTGTGCTATGATTTAAAATATGAGTGGAAGACTAGTCTCTGTGCTCTGATATAAATATGAATGGGAGACTAGTCTCTGTGCTATGTTTTAAATATGAATGGAAGACTAGCCTCTGTGCTATGAATTAAATATGAATGGAAGACTAGTCTCTGTGCTATGATTTAAAATATGAATGGAAGACTAGTCTCTGTGCTATGATTTAAATATGAATGGAAGACTAGTCTCTGTGCTATGATTTAAATATGAATGGAAGACTAGTCTCTGTGCTATGAATTAAATATGAATGAAAGACTAGCCTCTGTGCTATGATTTAAATATGAATGGAAGACTAGCCTCTGTGCTATGAATTAAATATGAATGAAAGACTAGCCTCTGTGCTATGATTTAAATATGAATGAAAGACTAGTCTCTGTGCTATGATTTAAATATGAATGGAAGACTAGCCTCTGTGCTATGAATTAAATATGAATGGAAGACTAGTCTCTGTGCTATGATTTAAATATGAATGGAAGACTAGTCTCTGTGCTATGAATTAAATATGAATGAAAGACTAGTCTCTGTGCTATGATTTAAATATGAATGAAAGACTAGTCTCTGTGCTATGATTTAAATATGAATGGAAGACTAGCCTCTGTGCTATGAATTAAATATGAATGGAAGACTAGTCTCTGTGCTATGATTTAAATATGAATGAAAGACTAGTCTCTGTGCTATGATTTAAATATGAATGGAAGACTAGCCTCTGTGCTATGAATTAAATATGAATGGAAGACTAGTCTCTGTGCTATGATTTAAATATGAATGGAAGACTAGCCTCTGTGCTATGAATTAAACATGAATGGAAGACTAGTCTCTGTGCTATGATTTAAAATATGAATGGAAGACTAGTCTCTGTGCTATGATTTAAATATGAATGGAAGACTAGTCTCTGTGCTATGATTTAAATATGAATGAAAGACTAGTCTCTGTGCTATGATTTAAATATGAATGGAAGACTAGCCTCTGTGCTATGAATTAAATATGAATGGAAGACTAGTCTCTGTGCTATGATTTAAATATGAATGGAAGACTAGCCTCTGTGCTATGATTTAAATATGAATGGAAGACTAGTCTCTGTGCTATGATTTAAATATGAATGGAAGACTAGTCTCTGTGCTATGATTTAAATATTAATGGAAGACTAGTCTCTGTGCTATGATTTAAATATGAATGAAAGACTAGTCTCTGTGCTATGATTTAAATATGAATGGAAGACTAGCCTCTGTGCTATGAATTAAACATGAATGGAAGACTAGTCTCTGTGCTATGATTTAAATATGAATGGAAGACTAGTCTCTGTGCTATGATTTAAATATGAATGAAAGACTAGCCTCTGTGCTATGAATTAAATATGAATGGAAGACTAGCCTCTGTGCTATGATTTAAAATATGAATGGAAGACTAGTCTCTGTGCTATGATTTAAAATATGAATGGAAGACTAGTCTCTGTGCTATGATTTAAATATGAATGAAAGACTAGCCTCTGTGCTATGATATAAAATGTGAATGGAAGACTAGTCTCTGTGCTATGATTTAAAATATGAATGGAAGACTAGTCTCTGTGCTATGATTTAAATATGAATGGAAGACTAGTCTCTGCGCTATGATATAAAATATGAATGGAAGACTAGTCTCTGTGCTATGATTTAAATATGAATGGAAGACTAGTCTCTGCGCTATGATATAAAATATGAATGGAAGACTAGTCTCTGTGCTATGATTTAAATATGAATGGAAGACTAGCATCTATGCTATGATTTAAATATGAATGGAAGACTAGTCTCTGTGCTATGATATAAAATGTGAATGAAAGACTAGTCTCTGTGCTATGATTTAAATATGAATGAAAGACTAGTCTCTGTGCTATGATTTAAATATGAATGGAAGACTAGCCTCTGTGCTATGAATTAAATATGAATGGAAGACTAGTCTCTGTGCTATGATTTAAATATGAATGAAAGACTAGTCTCTGTGCTATGATTTAAATATGAATGGAAGACTAGCCTCTGTGCTATGAATTAAATATGAATGGAAGACTAGTCTCTGTGCTATGATTTAAATATGAATGGAAGACTAGCCTCTGTGCTATGAATTAAACATGAATGGAAGACTAGTCTCTGTGCTATGATTTAAAATATGAATGGAAGACTAGTCTCTGTGCTATGATTTAAAATATGAATGGAAGACTAGTCTCTGTGCTATGATTTAAATATGAATGAAAGACTAGCCTCTGTGCTATGATTTAAATATGAATGGAAGACTAGTCTCTGTGCTATGATTTAAATATGAATGAAAGACTAGCCTCTGTGCTATGAATTAAATATGAATGGAAGACTAGCCTCTGTGCTATGATTTAAAATATGAATGGAAGACTAGTCTCTGTGCTATGATTTAAAATATGAATGGAAGACTAGTCTCTGTGCTATGATTTAAATATGAATGAAAGACTAGCCTCTGTGCTATGATTTAAATATGAATGGAAGACTAGTCTCTGTGCTATGATTTAAATATTAATGGAAGACTAGTCTCTGTGCTATGAATTAAATATTAATGGAAGACTAGTCTCTGTGCTATGAATTAAATATTAATGGAAGACTAGCCTCTGTGCTATGATTTAAATATTAATGGAAGACTAGTCTCTGTGCTATGATTTAAATATTAATGGAAGACTAGTCTCTGTGCTATGAATTAAATATGAATGGAAGACTAGCCTCTGTGCTATGATTTAAATATGAATGGAAGACTAGCCTCTGTGCTATGTTTTAAATATGAATGGAAGACTAGCCTCTGTGCTATGAATTAAATATGAATGGAAGACTAGCCTCTGTGCTATGATTTAAATATGAATGGAAGACTAGCCTCTGTGCTATGATTTAAATATGAATGGAAGACTAGCCTCTGTGCTATGATTTAAATATGAATGGAAGACTAGCCTCTGTGCTATGTTTTAAATATGAATGGAAGACTAGCCTCTGTGCTATGAATTAAATATGAATGGAAGACTAGCCTCTGTGCTATGATTTAAATATGAATGGAAGACTAGCCTCTGTGCTATGATTTAAATATGAATGGAAGACTAGTCTCTGTGCTATGTTTTAAATATGAATGGAAGACTAGTCTCTGTGCTATGATTTAAATATGAATGGAAGACTAGCCTCTGTGCTATGAATTAAATATGAATGGAAGACTAGCCTCTGTGCTATGATTTAAATATGAATGGAAGACTAGTCTATGTGCTATGTTTTAAATATGAATGGAAGACTAGCCTCTGTGCTATGATTTAAATATGAATGGAAGACTAGCCTCTGTGCTATGAATTAAATATGAATGGAAGACTAGCCTCTGTGCTATGATTTAAATATGAATGGAAGACTAGTCTATGTGCTATGATTTAAATATGAATGGAAGACTAGCCTCTGTGCTATGAATTAAATATGAATGGAAGACTAGCCTCTGTGCTATGATTTAAATATGAATGGAAGACTAGCCTCTGTGCTATGATTTAAATATGAATGGAAGACTAGCCTCTGTGCTATGAATTAAATATGAATGGAAGACTAGCCTCTGTGCTATGATTTAAATATGAATGGAAGACTAGCCTCTGTGCTATGATTTAAATATGAATGGAAGACTAGCCTCTGTGCTATGAATTAAATATGAATGGAAGACTAGCCTCTGTGCTATGATTTAAATATGAATGGAAGACTAGCCTCTGTGCTATGATTTAAATATGAATGGAAGACTAGCCTCTGTGCTATGATTTAAATATGAATGGAAGACTAGTCTCTGTGCTATGATTTAAAATATGAATGGAAGACTAGTCTCTGTGCTATGATTTAAATATGAATGAAAGACTAGCCTCTGTGCTATGATTTAAATATGAATGGAAGACTAGCCTCTGTGCTATGAATTAAATATGAATGGAAGACTAGTCTCTGTGCTATGATTTAAATATTAATGGAAGACTAGTCTCTGTGCTATGATTTAAATATTAATGGAAGACTAGTCTCTGTGCTATGAATTAAATATGAATGGAAGACTAGTCTCTGTGCTATGATTTAAATATGAATGGAAGACTAGCCTCTGTGCTATGTTTTAAATATGAATGGAAGACTAGCCTCTGTGCTATGAATTAAATATGAATGGAAGACTAGCCTCTGTGCTATGATTTAAATATGAATGGAAGACTAGCCTCTGTGCTATGATTTAAATATGAATGGAAGACTAGCCTCTGTGCTATGTTTTAAATATGAATGGAAGACTAGCCTCTGTGCTATGAATTAAATATGAATGGAAGACTAGCCTCTGTGCTATGATTTAAATATGAATGGAAGACTAGCCTCTGTGCTATGATTTAAATATGAATGGAAGACTAGTCTCTGTGCTATGTTTTAAATATGAATGGAAGACTAGTCTCTGTGCTATGATTTAAATATGAATGGAAGACTAGCCTCTGTGCTATGAATTAAATATGAATGGAAGACTAGCCTCTGTGCTATGATTTAAATATGAATGGAAGACTAGTCTATGTGCTATGTTTTAAATATGAATGGAAGACTAGCCTCTGTGCTATGATTTAAATATGAATGGAAGACTAGCCTCTGTGCTATGAATTAAATATGAATGGAAGACTAGTCTCTGTGCTATGATTTAAATATGAATGGAAGACTAGTCTCTGTGCTATGATTTAAATATGAATGGAAGACTAGCCTCTGTGCTATGATTTAAATATGAATGGAAGACTAGTCTCTGTGCTATGATTTAAATATGAATGGAAGACTAGCCTCTGTGCTATGTTTTAAATATGAATGGAAGACTAGTCTCTGTGCTATGATTTAAATATGAATGGAAGACTAGCCTCTGTGCTATGAATTAAATATGAATGGAAGACTAGCCTCTGTGCTATGATTTAAATGTTAATGGAAGACTAGTCTCTGTGCTATGTTTTAAATATGAATGGAAGACTAGCCTCTGTGCTATGATTTAAATGTTAATGGAAGACTAGTCTCTGTGCTATGTTTTAAATATGAATGGAAGACTAGCCTCTGTGCTATGAATTAAATATGAATGGAAGACTAGCCTCTGTGCTATGATTTAAATGTTAATGGAAGACTAGTCTCTGTGCTATGTTTTAAATATGAATGGAAGACTAGCCTCTGTGCTATGATTTAAATGTTAATGGAAGACTAGTCTATGTGCTATGTTTTAAATATGAATGGAAGACTAGTCACTGTGCTATGATTTAAATATGAATGGAAGACTAGCCTCTGTGCTATGATTTAAATATGAATGGAAGACTAGCCTCTGTGCTATGATTTAAATATGAATGGAAGACTAGCCTCTGTGCTATGATTTAAATATGAATGGAAGACTAGCCTCTGTGCTATGTTTTAAATATGAATGGAAGACTAGTCTCTGTGCTATGAATTAAATATGAATGGAAGACTAGCCTCTGTGCTATGATTTAAATGTTAATGGAAAACTAGCCTCTGTGCTATGATTTAAATATTAATGGAAAACTATCCTCTGTGCTATGATTTAAATATTAATGGAAGACTAGCCTCTGTGCTATGATTTAAATGTTAATGGAAAACTAGCCTCTGTGCTATGATTTAAATATTAATGGAAAACTATCCTCTGTGCTATGATTTAAATATTAATGGAAAACTAGCCTCTGTGCTATGATTTAAATGTTAATGGAAAACTAGCCTCTGTGCTATGATTTAAATATTAATGGAAAACTATCCTCTGTGCTATGATTTAAATATTAATGGAAGACTAGCCTCTGTGCTATGATTTAAATGTTAATGGAAAACTAGCCTCTGTGCTATGATTTAAATATTAATGGAAAACTAGCCTCTGTGCTATGATTTAAATGTTAATGGAAAACTAGCCTCTGTGCTATGATTTAAATATTAATGGAAAACTAGCCTCTGTGCTATGATTTAAATATTAATGGAAAACTAGCCTCTGTGCTATGATTTAAATGTTAATGGAAGACTAGTCTATGTGCTATGTTTTAAATATGAATGGAAGACTTGTCTATGTGCTATGTTTTAAATATGAATGGAAGACTTGTCGATGTGCTATGTTTTAAATATGAATGGAAGACTTGTCTATGTTCTATGTTTTAAATATTAATGGAAGACTAGCCTCTGTGCTATGATTTAAATGTTAATGGAAAACTAGCCTCTGTGCTATGATTTAAATATTAATGGAAAACTATCCTCTGTGCTATGATTTAAATATTAATGGAAAACTAGCCTCTGTGCTATGATTTAAATGTTAATGGAAAACTAGCCTCTGTGCTATGATTTAAATATTAATGGAAAACTATCCTCTGTGCTATGATTTAAATATTAATGGAAGACTAGCCTCTGTGCTATGATTTAAATGTTAATGGAAAACTAGCCTCTGTGCTATGATTTAAATATTAATGGAAAACTAGCCTCTGTGCTATGATTTAAATGTTAATGGAAAACTAGCCTCTGTGCTATGATTTAAATATTAATGGAAAACTAGCCTCTGTGCTATGATTTAAATATTAATGGAAAACTAGCCTCTGTGCTATGATTTAAATGTTAATGGAAGACTAGTCTATGTGCTATGTTTTAAATATGAATGGAAGACTTGTCTATGTGCTATGTTTTAAATATGAATGGAAGACTTGTCGATGTGCTATGTTTTAAATATGAATGGAAGACTTGTCTATGTTCTATGTTTTAAATATTAATGAAAGACTAGCCTCTGTGCTATGTTTTAAATATGAATAGAAGACTAGCCTCTGTGCTATGTTTTAAATATGAATAGAAGACTAGTCTCTGTGCTATGTTTTAAATATGAATGGAAGACTAGTCTCTGTGCTATGATTTAAATATGAATGGAAAACTAGTCTCTGTGCTATGTTTTAAATATGAATGGAAGACTTGTCTATGTGCTATGTTTTAAATATGAATGGAAGACTAGTCTCTGTGCTATGATTTAAATATGAATGGAAGACTTGTCTATGTGCTATGATTTAAATATGAATGGAAGACTAGTCTCTGTGCTATGATTTAAATATGAATGGAAGACTAGTCTATGTGCTATGTTTTAAATATGAATGGAAGACTAGTCTCTGTGCTATGATTTAAATATTAATGGAAGACTAGTCTCTGTGCTATGATTTAAATATGAATGGAAGACTTGTCTATGTGCTATGATTTAAATATGAATGGAAGACTAGTCTCTGTGCTATGATTTAAATATGAATGGAAGACTAGTCTATGTGCTATGTTTTAAATATGAATGGAAGACTAGTCTCTGTGCTATGATTTAAATATTAATGGAAGACTAGTCTCTGTGCTATGATTTAAATATTAATGGAAGACTAGCCTCTGTGCTATGATTTAAATATTAATGGAAGACTAGTCTCTGTGCTATGATTTAAATATTAATGGAAGACTAGTCTCTGTGCTATGATTTAAATATGAATGGAAGACTAGTCTCTGTGCTATGATTTAAATATGAATGGAAGACTTGTCTATGTGCTATGATTTAAATATGAATGGAAGACTTGTCTATGTGCTATGATTTAAATATGAATGGAAGACTAGTCTCTGTGCTATGATTTAAATATGAATGGAAGACTAGTCTATGTGCTATGTTTTAAATATGAATGGAAGACTAGTCTCTGTGCTATGATTTAAATATTAATGGAAGACTAGTCTCTGTGCTATGATTTAAATATTAATGGAAGACTAGCCTCTGTGCTATGATTTAAATATTAATGGAAGACTAGCCTCTGTGCTATGATTTAAATATGAATGGAAGACTAGCCTCTGTGCTATGATTTAAATATGAATGGAAGACTTGTCTATGTGCTATGATTTAAATATGAATGGAAGACTTGTCTATGTGCTATGATTTAAATATGAATGGAAGACTAGTCTCTGTGCTATGATTTAAATATGAATGGAAGACTAGTCTATGTGCTATGTTTTAAATATGAATGGAAGACTAGTCTCTGTGCTATGATTTAAATATTAATGGAAGACTAGTCTCTGTGCTATGATTTAAATATTAATGGAAGACTAGCCTCTGTGCTATGATTTAAATATTAATGGAAGACTAGCCTCTGTGCTATGATTTAAATATGAATGGAAGACTAGCCTCTGTGCTATGATTTAAATATTAATGGAAGACTAGTCTCTGTGCTATGATTTAAATATTAATGGAAGACTAGCCTCTGTGCTATGATTTAAATATGAATGGAAGACTAGCCTCTGTGCTATGATTTAAATATGAATGGAAGACTAGTCTCTGTGCTATGATTTAAATATTAATGGAAGACTAGTCTCTGTGCTATGATTTAAATATTAATGGAAGACTAGCCTCTGTGCTATGATTTAAATATTAATGGAAGACTAGCCTCTGTGCTATGATTTAAATATGAATGGAAGACTAGTCTCTGTGCTATAATTTAAATATGAATGGAAGACTAGTCTCTGTGCTATAATTTAAATATGAATGGAAGACTAGCCTCTGTGCTATGATTTAAATATGAATGGAAGACTAGTCTCTGTGCTATAATTTAAATATGAATGGAAGACTAGTCTCTGTGCTATAATTTAAATATGAATGGAAGACTAGCCTCTGTGCTATGATTTAAATATGAATGGAAGACTAGCCTCTGTGCTATGATTTAAATATGAATGGAAGACTAGTCTCTGTGCTATAATTTAAATATGAATGGAAGACTAGCCTCTGTGCTATGATTTAAATATGAATGGAAGACTAGTCTCTGTGCTATGATTTAAATATTAATGGAAGACTAGTCTCTGTGCTATGATTTAAATATTAATGGAAGACTAGCCTCTGTGCTATGATTTAAATATTAATGGAAGACTAGCCTCTGTGCTATGATTTAAATATGAATGGAAGACTAGTCTCTGTGCTATAATTTAAATATTAATGGAAGACTAGCCTCTGTGCTATGATTTAAATATGAATGGAAGACTAGTCTCTGTGCTATAATTTAAATATGAATGGAAGACTAGTCTCTGTGCTATAATTTAAATATTAATGGAAGACTAGCCTCTGTGCTATGTTTTAAATATGATTGGAAGACTAGTCTCTGTGCTATGATTTAAATATTAATGGAAGACTAGTCTCTGTGCTATGATTTAACATATGAATGGAAGACTAGTCTCTGTGCTATGATTTAACATATGAATGGAAGACTAGTCTCTGTGCTATGATTTAAATATGAATGGAAGACTAGCCTCTGTGCTCTGTTTTAAAATATTAATGGAAGACTACACAGCAAAATCTCCAGTGTTAATTCAACTCCTATAGTGTTAAAGTTAACACTTTTCCAGTGTTTATATAATTCTCACTGGTTTAGAGTTAAAGTAACACTTTGCAAAGTGTTATTATTTTAACTCCATTGTAGTGTTAAAAATATAACACCCATAGTGTTAAAATTTCACTCTGTATGGTGTGAAGTGTCTTCACTCAGAGTGTAACTACCTAACATTTATAGTGTTGTTTTAGGACACTGATAAGTGTTCACTTTTACACTGGCTTGGGTTAACTCTTTTCACTGAGGGTGTTACTACACAACAACTATGGTGTTATTTATGACACTTTTAAGTGTTTATTTTCACACTGGATTGTGTTGACTGTTTTCACTTAGAGTGTTATTCTGTAACTTTTACAGTGTTATTTTGGCACTTTAAAGTGACATATATGAGCTTTTAAATACTAGGCTGTATTAATTGTCTGAATACAAAAATGCATTAAAGTGCAATTACTGTATGACTACTGTGTTACATTCAGTGAAAATCCTTGTTAAGTCCCTTTACAGGATAAAAGGAGAAAACATAAAATTGGTCACATAAGCATTTTAATAAATATTAAATTCCAAGCACCATACAGCATACGTTCACAACAAAAATAATGGCACAATGTACAGACCATCATCATCACCATAAGCACTTTGCAAATCAAAGGGCTTGTATATTTCAATACAGTCTGCTTTAACAACATCTTTTTCATCCGTTTCAAACACTTTATAAGCATGGCAATGTTCACTGAAATTTTCAACCACAAGCTTCTGAACTATGAAGTAGGTGTGACTATTGACCAAAACTATTGTTTTTATTCTGCAAAACACCGGCATCTCATGTTCAGAACCACAACAAATGACCAATCCTGTTCTGTACTCAGTCCCATTAATGTTAACCCAATTAGCAGAGAAAGCCTCTTCTGCAACAGCAGGCAAGCCTAGGGAGATCATTTCACTATTTTCCTCACTATCAACATCAAATGATTTCAAGGGCCCATACTCAACATGGCTTAAAGGACATGTCTCCCACTTGTATGCTATGGATGTTTGATGTTTTTTGGCAAGTGACACTGTGATGTTCTTAAAGTTCTTAAGGGTGTCTTTGAACACCCTATGTTTAGCCTCACCTCTCATGCTCCATACATGCAATAATGGCCCAATTTTTCTGATGCAAGTTGGGTAGTGCAACATAAATTGGTGTTTGGGAATCATGTTCCTACCTGGATACAACAATTTGAACAAGTCATGATGTTCCATTGTTAAATGTTTTAGAAGCACAGTCATGCCATGTGTAACAGATGGAGAGAATATGATGTTAATTATTTGCAACAATAGCAATAGCATAGTCCAGTTCTGATTTCCTTCTGGCACAATATCACCAAAAATTAAAGGAATGTTTCTTATCAGACAAAGAGTCTGAATGGAGTTAAGACCTATACTATTACCACTACTGTCTAAGTTCACCCTTGTTGGACGATTTTTGCTCTCCAAGTAGCCATAGTCAAAAGCATAGATCCGTGACAAAAGAGCAGGTTTCGGCAGAAAATTGTCTGACAGATATTCCAACAGTAACTTTATCTCATATTGTGCTACCCCTTCGAGAATATCATGCATAATGTCCAAGGAAAAGTTCTGGCAAACATGAAAGAATTGAAGAGTGTTCAGTGTAGAATTCTTTCTTAAGCCAAACACATGTAGCTTTTGAGGATCAGATTGCAACTCACTGCAGTGCATTTCAAAAAGTTCTTTCCCTCGTAAGATGATCTTTGGATCATCCTCAGTATACACACTCTGTGCATCCTGTTTTGCAATTAAACACAAACGACAAAAGTAACGTCCACTGAAAGACTCAACAAAACCCAAAATTGAGTGCATCCCCAAGTTGTCCCCAGTTATCTGACATATAGTGCCATGGACCTTTTCAGATGAGAAGGGTAAATCAATGCCATGGCTCTCCAAAAACTTTATGTCATCAATCAGAGGCTGTAAAATAGGATCAAAGCCGTATTTTTTCACATCTTCTGCATGAAACAATGCAACCAAATGAATGTTCATCAATGCAGAATTTAACTTTGGAGGCAGATTTCTGAGGACAAAATAGATTGCACCAACTTTGTGAACACCACGTTTGGAACCAAGTGGATTAGCAGTCTCAAAGTCATCATAATAAAGCTGAATTTGCAAAGAAGTCTGTGGTTTTGAAAACAATGGATGAGACTTATAGTAACTCCCATCACAAAAGTCTTCATATCTGTCTTCTTTTGATACACATAGTTTAGCAAGCAGCTCGCAAATATAAGAATTGCGACATATAAATTTGATTGTTTCCAAAATTGGAATGTACACAAAAGTGTCTTTTACTGGTACCTGGTCATAAGTGCCTGATTTTTTATTTAACCTTGTATCATAGCGTATTCCTAAAGTCTTTTCCACTGGATCCACAATTCCCCATTTTTCACGGAAATATGACTTTCTTTTAGCTTCAGTGTCGAACTTCTCAACTGGATTGTCAAAAGTCTCAAGACATTTTTCCACTGGAGATCTAACAGGATTTTCTGTTGGCACAACGTTCAGTACTTTATGTTTAAACTCACAGTGCAGTCCATCAGCAAAATCTTCCAAATCACAAACAAGTGATGACACAAAACTATTTGCCAAACCACTACCATTGAGTTTACCAATAATTTTAGTGCAAATTGCTTCAGAATTTTTTTTAATTCTTTGACCTGACCCATTGTTTTCAGAACACCCAACCTCTAGGCTCTGAGTAACACTTGTTCCTGCAACTGCTATGTCTGTATCTTGTAATCTGTCAAAATCAGCTTGAAATGACTCTGAGGGTTCTGCATCACCACTTTGACAACAATCTTCATCATGAACACTATTTAAATGTTTTTTTAAACCAGAATATGTAGTGAACTGACGGCTGCAACCATCTTGTGAACAAGCCAACTTAAATTTGGTGCTTGGATAAAAACTGTGACCTAGTCGCAAATGACTTATCAAAGCCTGACTGGTGCTATGCAGAGTTTGACAGATAAAACATTTAAACATGGTTCTCATTCAACATTTTGGCACGCAACTCACGAACACGTGGTGACTCATCTGTTGAGGTGGCATCAATGTTGAATATGGTGGTCTGCACAAAACTGTAGAGATGAACCAGTGACTCGTCGTAAGATAAGTTGAACACGTAGTGGGATTTGAAAAGTTCATCAAAAGCACTGAGTGAGCTGGTGGCTTGGCAGGGGATGAGCTGTTTGTCCACTGCGATGTAGAAGGTGTCAATGCTGTTCTGGGTTCGACCAACAGCGAGGATGTATGGTTGTTTACCATCTCTTGCTTGCAAGTGTTCATCAATGCTGCAGCATGACTAAAAACAAATGAGATATTGACATATAGGCCTAGCTTATACTTGCTGAGTATGAACCATTCATTCAGTTTGACATTATGTGCCTTGCTAACTTATTACAAAATACTAAGACACATACTTCATGGAGAGGAAAACTAAAAAGTGCAAAAACTGAAAAAGTGTTTTGTAGGATTTTAAAAAGTGAGACAACATATTTACCTTGTGAAAGTGCACCATTTTGTGTGCTGCATCAGTTGGACTTATTTTGGTTCTCCTCTTTCGTCCAGCTGTGGGTGGCAAAAGTTGAAGGAGTAGCAGCAGAGAGGCCATGTCACTGTCCCAGTCTGTGTATGGTTGAATTTATAAAACAATTTCAAAATGACAGGTAAAAATAAATATTATTAAAATCAAACAAGCATGGTGCGACGCCTACCATTTGCATCACTCTCTGTTGGTTTCTCAGCAGCTTTTATCAAACGACACAGGTCAGTTGACTGAGTCAGCTGTTTGGCTTCTTTAATAACCTTTGGCTTGAATGACATGTCCCACTTCTCAAGCAACTTGGTGGCTGTTTCAGCACCAAACAGCAGCAGGAAGTCTTGATTGACCTGTTCATCATACACACAGGACATAAAGACAGTGCTCAACATTGTTTACATTGCAATGTGATTTTGACCAATATGGGATATAGCCTGACTGGGATGACCAATGATCACATCTTTTACTGTTGCCATCCACATCAGCAAAACAAAAAAAAAAGGATTAACAGTTGAAAATATCAAGTGATTTGACTTACTAGTCCTTTGACATCCAAAAAGCGTGGAAATGTTTTGAAGACATCTGCAGTTCTTTGTGGATCATGCACCAGATCCTGGCGATGTTGGAACGTCATTTTCATCTTCTGAAATACACTTGCTTCATCAGGAGAGTGAACAAGAAATGAGATGGCCTCCTTGCAGGCATCTCCATCAAGTTGCTGAGGCAATGTGGTTGCTAATCTTCTGCGCTTAGGCCCTTGTTCTTGATGCACTGGGACTTCCTTCACTGGCCGTTTGGTTGTAGACCTGGACATGGTTTTGAGGCGCCACGCTACATATCCAGTGCCTTTCACTCCGTCGTAGAAATGCTCCTGTCACATTTAAACATAGATGAAAAATAAACATCAAATGCGATCTTACAGACTTTGCAGATTCAGCAAAAAGAAACCCAAGGACTATTATCATGTAACAGGTGCAATACATGTTAAACAACATCCACAATTTCAATACAGTTTTATGACAATAGTTATTACGAAAGAGGAATTAAGATTTTTCTTTTAAATCATTTAGCTGATGTAATTATTCCATGATGAAAACTAAATAATGTGCTGTTTTACAATCACTGCATGACTTACATAGCCGTTTGGAGAAAATGGATCCTTCAATGAGGGAAAGAGTGTAATTATTCCAAGGGCATATTTCTCCTTTTGCTTACGGGAGGGAATTCTGCTATAGAGGAAATACAATTGACAATGTTAAATCAGAAGTATGTGTCTTTACTGCAGTATACATTACAAGAATATTCCATATGGCCCATCTTTACTTTTTTATTAGGTACTATTACTCTTACCCATGTCTCTCAGTCATATCACTTGCCAATATGTTAACAAGCTGCCGCCGGGTGCGGTGGCTCAGTGAATTTTCGGCATTGTATTCTTCAAGAATTTCCTCTCCACCAGGTTTCCTAGTCAAGGCATTTTTAACCATCTGCTCATATAAAAGGGAAAATAATAACAATAAAAACTTGTTTGTCAGTAAAGGTGAAAGTTTAGAGGAATGTCAACAAACCTGTGAAAGACATATCTAGCAAGAAGCACTAACTTCTACTAACATTTTTTCATACAGGGCAAGTTGGGAACCACCATGTTTTGAATTTCAATTTGTATAACAATCTACAGTATAAATGGTGTCAACTCAAAAATACAAAAGACATTTTCTGTTCTCAATTACCTCTTTTGCAGCCTCTGACACAGAAACATTTGGTGCAGAACTGTCTTTGCTGGATCTACTGCGGCCTGCAGGAATGCCCTTTTCCCTGAGGTCACTGTCACTTGATGAAAGTGATATAGTGTCCGTGAGGGAAGATAATGTATCCGAGGAGGATGGTGTGGAATGAGCTAAAGGACAAAAATCTTTGGGAGAGATGATTTGGTTAACTTTCTTTAGGCTACTCCACAATGCCATTAATAACACAATTTCAATGTTCATGTTCAGACAACATTCTATACAAATATGACCCAGCCCTGTCCACTGTCATGTATATTGCATGAAGACAGGTCAATGTCATCTGCATCAAGAGCAAAAGAACTTGGCTCTACATTGAGTGGGCTATACTCTGAAAATTTAAGTTATGATAACATTTACCTTCATCTGAAATCTTTTCACGTATTGTCAGGCATAGGTCTGGTTGGGCCTCCAGTAACTCCAGAAAAATGTCTTCTTCGACAGCTGTGTCAGTTTCATCGAAAATATCAAGGTCAGCAGCATCCGGAAGTCCAAACTTGGTTTTGGCTTTACAAAAAGATAAGCATAATGTCACCTAAAACGCCTGAAAAACTTTTTTAAAAACTAATTTTGACTTTTTTATTTAGCTAATATTTATTAACAGCTGTTTTACCTGTCTTTAAAATGGTTAAATTAGACAAGTCTGCAGCAACAATATAGGCCTAGGCCTACTGCTCTGTACTGTTTTTAATGTCACACATTAAAATAAAATGTGTTAACATTTAATTCGTTTTTTAAATAGATGAGATGCAAACATGATGAACTGATACATGTGCAACAAATTTTGTTCTGCCAGGTTATCTTACCTTCACTGATGAATTCTAGATAAGTGAATCCTGCGTGCAATTTAATGTACTTCTTTACATTGAGGTATTTCACTTTCAGCAACATGTCTTACAACAGCACCTGGTGGAGAGAAGGGGGCACAGAATATTTTTTACCATATATTTAAACCATAGCTTAAGTGGCAACAAATCCGGACAACTTTAAGAAAATATTAGGCTATACATTGTGTGATGATCTGTGAAGGGGTGACAGACCACTTCAACCTCAGGAACATAATTTGGCTTCCCCCTGCGCACTAAAATAGCTGAACTTGGGTACACAGAAATAGCATCCAATGAATTATCCACCCATCCACATGTTTATAAGACGACAACGGCGATCTTCTCGTCTGCACGCAGGCTAGATACTTAGTTCTGCTATGTTGCGAGTAAATCGCTGTAGCCTACTTGGGGAAAAGCATCTCTGTTTAAACCATGTCAGGATGATAATCCACATAAAATTTCCTGTTGAACGCACACCTGCCTTCATCACGCTTTCACTTATGACAACAAATATCCCTTATACTGTAAATTAATGAGTGCAAGTCTTACATTTATATCGGGAGTTTCTGACACATGCACAGCCGTCTGGCTAGTTGCTACTTTGTGGTGGTTGTTTTGTGACACGACATGCTAGGATTATCAGTGGAGGCGACGTCAACGACCCTGTCGTTATACCGCTTTGTCTTAAACACTGGATGGTAGCCTATTTCACTAAAACTGTAGAAAAGGGGAAAATGTTCCCTTAGATTAGGCCTACTACAACATGTATGATATATCCTAACCGTTAGCAAGCAATCCATGCACAAACGCAGCGCGCCTTGCTTGGTCACTAACATCTAACAGAATTCCATAACCCCCTGCCACTTCAAAGATTTGTAGGCTAGGCTACTGCTAAACTCGCTGGTAGCACGTGTAATTAGCCTATCTTGACGCTTTCCAAAACTTGACTTGAACGTCTCCATGTGATTGTTTAGTTCACTTTTAAATAGGATATTTCTGAGGCGAATGTTCGCTTCCCTTAAAAGCAGTGGGCTAAACGCATTTGTCTTAGCTGCCAGCTAGGCTACCACAAATTCAAATTTTAACATTACATTTAACATATCCAGAGGATAGCTAACTCCTCCCTCGTTTCATTTAATAAGCATTGAACACTGGAAAGCATTTCTCTTATGACATTAGAACTAACTAGAATTGAGAATTATATTAAGCACGCATTTATTTTCGCTGCAATATTAACTTGTTATAGAGGATAGTTTAGCTACCTAAGCTAACGAATCCCATCTCTTACCGCAGATGAATACACTCCACATTAGGAAAATATTGCATGCTTCTGATAAATAATGTTATAGGCTAGTTAGTTACAATATTTAATAATGATAAAATAACATAGGTCTTGTTGTATAGTTCTTACCTGAACAACCTCCTCGATCTTGACAGCAAACTTCTGGCGGACTCCTCATACTCCCCATGAGCGCGAAAAACCCGGATGTGGAAATCAACTCCAAATGAGTGTTATAGTATTGACTCTTTGAAATAACTCCGGCTACAGAGCTTTTTCAGCACCGTTAGTGTTACTGTAACTCTCAAACCAACACTTTTCAACTCGAAATTTTTAACACCAGTAATTTTAACTCACATCAACACTTCGGATTTTGCTGTGTAGTCTCTGTGCTATGATTTAAATATGAATGGAAGACTAGCCTCTGTGCTATGATTTAAAATATTAATGGAAGACTAGTCTCTGTGCTATGATTTAAATATGAATGGAAGACTAGTCTCTGTGCTATAATTTAAATATGAATGGAAGACTAGTCTCTGTGCTATAATTTAAATATGAATGGAAGACTAGTCTCTGTGCTATAATTTAAATATGAATGGAAGACTAGTCTCTGTGCTATAATTTAAATATTAATGGAAGACTAGTCTCTGTGCTATAATTTAAATATGAATGGAAGACTAGTCTCTGTGCTATAATTTAAATATTAATGGAAGACTAGCCTCTGTGCTATAATTTAAATATGAATGGAAGACTAGTCTCTGTGCTATAATTTAAATATGAATGGAAGACTAGCCTCTGTGCTATGTTTTAAATATGATTGGAAGACTAGTCTCTGTGCTATGATTTAAATATTAATGGAAGACTAGCCTCTGTGCTATAATTTAAATATGAATGGAAGACTAGTCTCTGTGCTATAATTTAAATATTAATGGAAGACTAGTCTCTGTGCTATAATTTAAATATGAATGGAAGACTAGTCTCTGTGCTATAATTTAAATATTAATGGAAGACTAGCCTCTGTGCTATAATTTAAATATGAATGGAAGACTAGTCTCTGTGCTATAATTTAAATATTAATGGAAGACTAGCCTCTGTGCTATGTTTTAAATATGATTGGAAGACTAGTCTCTGTGCTATGATTTAAATATTAATGGAAGACTAGCCTCTGTGCTATAATTTAAATATGAATGGAAGACTAGTCTCTGTGCTATAATTTAAATATTAATGGAAGACTAGCCTCTGTGCTATAATTTAAATATGAATGGAAGACTAGTCTCTGTGCTATAATTTAAATATTAATGGAAGACTAGCCTCTGTGCTATGTTTTAAATATGATTGGAAGACTAGTCTCTGTGCTATGATTTAAATATTAATGGAAGACTAGTCTCTGTGCTATGATTTAACATATGAATGGAAGACTAGTCTCTGTGCTATGATTTAACATATGAATGGAAGACTAGTCTCTGTGCTATTGTAACCCTGGTTAACATAGTTGTCAATAAACAAAAGCCTGTTAGTAAAAACAGTCTTAAGAAATATATTACAGGTGATAAATATTCAATAAATAGAACATAATGGTTAGAAAATTCATTAAAAACATCAGCAATGATATAATTCATGGTATAGGATTTCATTTGTGTTTAAACATATGTTAAAAGGTTAAAAAACTTGCTAATTTATGGTGTTTTTATGTTAATTCAGGTAAAATGGCTAAAATATGTGTTCAGACTCTTATTGTGAAAGGGTACGCTGTAGCGTGACTCCTGTGATAGCCACACCCAATCGGGTTGTTCCTTGTTTTTGAAGCTGGAGAGGGAGAAATGCAGACAGTCCTTGTGGAGCTGCTGCCTAAACGAGTGAAAAAATATAAAAAAAAAACAAGCCAGAAGTCTACATAAATCCATTTTTGTACTCTGGAGAATATATTTTTGTTTTTCCGACCTGTCTTTGCCTTGGTGACGTTGTGAACGTAACCGAACGGGACTTGGTGAGTTCAGAAATTGTATTTTATTTCATGCAAGAAATGTTTTGTTGTATTATATTGCTCATTTCATGCAAATGGAAAGTCAAGGTAGCAGATTTATGTTGTTTTATGTTAAAAAAACGGTGGATTGGTGCTTAACTGACACACAGGCTGCAGTTCAAAGGCCTTTGACGGTGTTTCAGCGCGCCATATTGGCGTCACCTCATTTAAGACTGAATAAGCTGGAAAAAACGGACTTTTACTATTATTTAAGGGCTACCCGTGTGTTATTTTCAAATGTTTATGCATATTGCTTTGTTGTTATGGTAGGCCATTAAGGTTTGGATCGGGAAATGCTGAGCTAGAATCGGAGTTTGATCCGCTGAGCGAGAAACAAGATGGCGAGCCACCCAGAGACCCATTGAACTGTACCGAGCAGGAAAAAGGAAAACCGCCCCCTGCTGGACGTTGAACTCTTTCACTAAAAAACTGGTAGGATTAATCCATACACCTCTGCAAAAGAACAGTGGACTTTCAAAGCACTGGATAATCATTCAGAGCAATTCCAGGATTTATAGTTAAAGGACACAGAGACAATTTTCTTTTGTTTATTTGTTCGTTTAAGGGATTTGTTCAGCCTTTTGCTGAATTGTTTTCAGTTTTTACATGTTTTTGTAATTTATTTTGGACAACCAATTTTAATGCTGTAATGGTGTTATTGGAGATGTAAATAATTTTGTTGGGTTAAAACAAAATAAGGAATGGTTGAAATTTAAAGGTTGAACTTAGACCAAGATTAAATTAAATCTTGGGCTAAAAGAACTAAACTTGATTTAAAATAACACAGTGTTAATGACAATAGATCAAAAGATAAACTTGAACTTAGAACTTGGAATGAATAAAACAATAGCCTAGGTTGAAATTAACATCCCTTTAAAGCCAAATAAAAGGTTTTGAAATAAATAGGATAAATTAACAGAAATTACTGAACTAAAAAGGGGAAAGAAAATATCTTGTCTTCCTTAAATGTGAATTTGAATGTTTTATGTAATGTGTCTATAACTGTCTTTTCTCTGTCTTTTTCAAAATAACAAGCCGGCAATTTAAACGTATTTTCTGGTCTGTGGTCTTTATCACACACTACACTCATTACTACTCTAGTAGTCGAACCTAACTGGTCCTAGCATACTGTAACGACTCCAGAAGTGTTACAGAAGTGGCGAGCCAGACAGGAGTAGTAATTGATTCCTCAAGGTTGTTTTCCTGACCCAGACCTCAAAAATAGGCCAAGTCCGGCAAAATGGAAATAGTTGACAGAGAGAATGTTAAAATCCCAAACTCAGTTATTGTTAGTGGGATTACAGGCACAGACGCTGATGAAGCTTTAAAAGACTTTTTAAACAGATATGGTCGAACAGCAAGAACCCTTAAGATAGATGATCCCAAGTCTTCTTACCACAAAAATGTTATTGTGGAGTATGAGAGTGGAGCTGCTCTGTCAACACTTGAACCCTTACTACCTTACACACTTGAATGTCCGAATGAAGTCACTTATCAGATACGAGCCCTGTCACCTGAGTACATCGCAGCTGTTACCAACGTCGCCACCAACAGTTTTTTCAATGAACTGCAAAGCATTGCTAAACTTAGTGGCAAATCTTTTGAAGCTGTTTTACATGAACACCTTTCCCAATGTGCTCAATCAGTCACACACAGCACAGAAGCTCCTACCCCAGACGCACAAAGTGAACCAACAACCCAGGTACGGGCAAGTGACCAACCAATCCAGAGTGAAACTCCAGAACCAATCAAAGCTAACGAACGCATCAGCGATTCTGAGTCAGTCAACCAGACACAACCAGATCTACAAACTACCATTCCACAGAGCTTTATGACACACCCTGAGGTGCAAAAGGTTGTAGTAGAGCACATTGTGCGAAGTGAAGCTCTTGTCTCACCAGTGAATGCCTCTTTCCGCCTCAGAAATTTTTCAGGTAAACTACCCTGTCCTAGTCATGAGGTGGACTTTGATACATGGCGCCACAGTGTAGAGCTCCTACTTCAAGATCCCAATCTGTCTGACTTGCAACGCTCGCGGAAAATCTTAGACAGTCTTGTACCGCCTGCTGCCAACGTGGTGAAACCTCTGGGCCCTGAAGCTTTGCCTTCAGCTTATCTTGAACTACTCCATTCAGCTTTTGGCACTGTGGAGGATGGCGATGAGCTTTTCGCCAAATTTCTCAACACATTGCAAGATGCAGGTGAAAAGCCTTCACACTACCTCCATCGCTTGCAAACAGCTCTCTCAGAAGCTCTGAAAAGAGGTGGTGTCTTAGCTGGTGAAGCAGACCGACACCTTCTGCGTCAATTCTGTCGGGGGTGTTGGGATAATGCCTTGTTAACAGATCTTCAGCTCGAAAGGAAAAAAGACAAACCCCCCTCATTCACCGAGCTGCTGCTACAGTTGAGAGTGGAAGAGGACAAGCATATTGCAAAAGAAAGCCGAATGAAAAAACATTTTGCTGCCACCAGACCAAAAGTAGCCTCTCACTCTATTGCTGCAAATGCTGACATTCCTGCGCTCAACATGCAAAATGATCTCACTGAAATGCGAACACAAATAACTGCGCTGCAGAGTGAACTGACAAGATTGAAACCCCAGAGAGTAGACCCACCAGTAGATGCTCAAAAAGATCTGGTCACAGAACTAAAGACACAAATCAGTCAGCTTCAAAGCCATCTTGCAACATTAACCCCGAACCCTCCTAGGAAAAAGTCCAACCCTTCAAAAGCTAATGCCAAGACCAACTCTAAAGTATCAGAACGAACCTCCTTGACATCCCAAGCTGCGAAGAGTAGGCCCAAGCCTGGATACTGCTTCCAGTGTGGCGAAGACGGCCATATTGCCTCTGTGTGCCCAAATGACCCAAACCCGTCTTTAGTCACTGACAAAAGGAAACAGTTGAAAGAAAAACAGTTACAGTGGGATAGACAAAACAAGCAAACACAGCCTTTAAACTAAAGGGAGCCCTCATTGCGGGACAAATGGGTGCTACGGATAAAACCAGTCCCACCGAACCTTCAGATAAGCCCAAAAACCGATTCTCAAACAGTAAATCAGCCACTGTGAAACTACCCAAAGGTCTAATTGGAGCTAAGTACACTGCTCAAGTAAAAATCAATGCTCAAGCTTGCAACTGCCTTCTTGATACCGGATCGCAAGTGACCACAGTGTCCCGGTCGTTCTATGAAAAGAATCTTGCAGACCTTGAAATCCATCCAATACAGGACCTGCTAGAAGTCAAAGCTGCAAATGGTCAGAATGTCCCATATTCAGGCTATATTTGTGTCGACATTACCTTTCCAAAGAGCTGTTTTGGTACTGAACTTACCGTGTCCTCTCTTGCATTAATTGTTCCAGACACACGCTCTAGTGTTCAGTCTTCTCTCTTAATTGGCACTAACACTCTTGACCTTGTCTTTGAAAGCCTCTCCCTGGCTGATACAAACCTCAGTATCCTGCCCTATGGTTATAGAGTAGTGCTGAGCGTGTTACAACAAAGACACAAGCAAAAAGAGGACGACAGCCTTGGTCTTGTCACTCTGTCAGGGAAAGAGCCTGAAGTCATTCCTGCAGGCCAAAGTCGAGTCTTAGAGGGTTTAGTCCACGCAAAAACTGAACACTCAGGCAGGTGGGTAGTGGTCGAGACCCCCTCTGCATCGTCCTTGCCAGGTGGTGTCTTGGTCACCAACTGTCTACTTACCCTTGCTGAGAAACCCTCACAAAAGCTTCCAGTGATCCTGCGAAATGAAAGTAAGCATGACATAGTTATCCCTGCGAAAAGTGTCATTGCTGAAATGCATGCTATTCAAGAGATCATACCAAACAGTCAGATCACAGAGCAGTCTAAACAGACTCCCAGCTCAAACCCTGCTGAGCTTAATCTTAACTTTGCTGATTCTCCAGTGGAAAGAACGAATCATACAAAAGTTAAGTGCTATGTCGGAGGTTTTCGCACTACACGATACAGACTTTGGTTGCACTAACAAAGTAAAGCACCAAATCAAACTGAGCGATGAAACCCCCTTTAAACACAGACCTCGCCCCGTACGACCACAAGATCTTGACGCTGTACGGAGGCATTTGCAGGAGCTAAGCGATGCAGGTGTCATTCGCGAATCCGAGTCGCCATTTTCCTCACCGATAGTGGTGGTAAGGAAGAAAAATGGAGACGTAAGACTTTGTGTAGATTACCGCAAGTTGAATCTGAACACCATCAAAGACGCCTACGCACTTCCTAATTTGGAAGAAGCGTTCTCCGCCTTGACAGGATCGAAGTGGTTCTCGGTCCTTGACCTCAAAAGCGGGTACTACCAGATCGAGGTCGATGAGACAGATAAGCACAAAACAGCCTTCGTATGTCCGATGGGGTTCTTTGAGTTCAACCGGATGCCCCAAGGCATAACAAACGCTCCCAGCACGTTTCAAAGGCTGATGGAGAAATGTATGGGCGACATCAACCTTAAGGAAGTCCTGGTCTACCTAGACGACCTTATAGTTTATTCCGAAACCCTCGAACAACATGAGACCCGCCTTCTCCACGTGCTTAATCGTCTCAAAGAATACGGTCTGAAGCTATCGCCTGAAAAATGTATGTTTTTTCAGACGTCAGTTCGGTACTTAGGGCACATTGTCTCCCAAAACGGTGTAGAAACAGACCCTGAAAAAGTAGCAGCATTAAAAACATGGCCAAGTCCCAAGAACTTGAAAGAACTCCGCTCCTTCTTAGGGTTTGCGGGGTATTACAGGCGGTTTATTAAGGACTTTTCTAAGATCGTAAAACCCCTTACCAACCTAACTGCCGGATACCCCCCATTGCGGAAGAGCAATGGCTCTAAGTCCAACCATGTCCAATACTTTCAACCAAAAGCTCCTTTTGGGGAGAGATGGACAGAGAGTTGTCAGAAAGCGTTTGAGGCGATTATAGACAAACTGACTTCTGCCCCAATTTTAGGCTTTGCCAACCCCAAGTTGCCTTATGTATTACACACAGATGCAAGCACAACTGGGTTAGGGGCAGCTCTTTATCAAGAGCAGGAGGGAGAGTTGCAAGTAATTGCATACGCAAGTAGAGGACTATCGAAAAGCGAAAGCCGTTATCCTGCTCATAAGCTTGAGTTTCTTGCCCTCAAATGGGCTGTAACGGAAAAGTTTTGCGATTACTTGTATGGCAGTCCTTTCACAGTAATAACTGACAGTAACCCTCTAACTTACATTTTGACCACCGCTAAGTTAGACGCGACGAGCTATCGCTGGTTGTCCGCCCTGTCCTCTTTTGAGTTCCAGCTGAGGTACAGAGCAGGCAAACAAAACATGGACGCAGATGGCTTGTCTCGTCGTCCGCATCTCGAGCCATTAAATGACCTTGTCTCCCTGAAGGAACAGGAGCGGATCCGTCAGTTTGTGCAACACCACTTGCCTGGCACCGATCCTTTCACTCACGTTCCCACTCAAGCTGTCAGTGCAATCTGTGAGAAACATCTAGTCCTTCAGTCTCTTGACACAGACCATGCTCTTGCCTGCCCACTCGTGACATCTCTGTCTATGTCCGTTGATGCTGTTCCCGACAGTTTCGACCAGTGTGATGCTTTTCCTGTCATTCCAAGCTTGTCAGAAGAAGAGTTAAGACAAAGTCAAAGAAACGATCCTGCTATCAGTGAAATCATACACCAGCTTGAAACAGGTGAAACATCTCCTCCTACTGTACGCAACGAGATCCCACAACTTAGCATCCTTCTGCGTGAACTAAACAAACTTGAGTTGCAGAAAGGGATTTTGTACAGAAAAAGGCAAGTAGATGAAGAGGCCCAGTACCAGCTGGTTCTTCCTGAAAGTCTAAGACCTATGGTGTTCAAAAGCCTTCATGATGACATGGGTCATTTTGGTCTTGACCGGACCCTTGATTTAGCCAGAACCAGATTTTTCTGGCCAAAAATGGCCTCAGACATAGAGCAAAAGATCAAAAGCTGCAGCAGGTGTGTTTGCAGAAAGACCCTGCCAGAGAGGGCGGCGCCCCTAGTAAACATTCAAGTCACCAGACCTCTAGAGTTGGTGTGTATTGATTTCTTGACAATTGAACCAGATCGCAGCAACACTAAAGATGTCTTAGTTATTACAGATTTCTTTACGAAGTATGCTGTAGCAATGACTACTCCCAACCAAAAGGCTAAAACTGTAGCCAAGGCCCTGTGGGAAAACTTTATAATCCACTACGGTTTTCCCGAGAAGTTGCATAGCGATCAGGGAGCAGACTTTGAGTCAAAAACTATCAAAGAGTTATGCGACCTAGCTGGGATTCAAAAAGTCAGAACTTCACCCTACCATCCCAGGGGAAACCCTGTGGAGAGGTTCAATAGAACCTTGCTAAACATGCTAGGTACACTCAAAGACGAAGACAAGAAACATTGGCGTGACTTTGTTAAGCCACTCGTTCACGCGTATAACTGCACCAAACATGAAAGTACAGGGTTTACGCCGTACGAGTTAATGTTTGGCAGGCAGCCTAGGTTACCCATTGATCTTGCCTTCAATGTCCCCCTGAACCATCGCCAGCAGCAATCTCACTCACAGTATGTTAAAGCCCTCAAATCTCACCTTCAGGAGAGCTACCAACTGGCTACCAAAAATGTTAGCAAAGTTGCTGAACGTAACAAAGCTAGATATGACAAACATGTAACCGAATCTGTCCTAGGTGTTGGAGATCGCGTGCTTGTAAGGAATGTTCGGATTAGGGGAAAACACAAATTGGCCGATAAGTGGGAGTCCATCGTCCACGTGGTTGTAAGTCAAAAAGACAACCTCCCAGTATACACAGTCAAACCCGAGCATCACCATGGTCCCACTAGAACTCTCCACAGAGACCTTTTGTTACCTTGTGGGTTCTTGCCAACGGCCCCTGGAGATCCTCCAGCAGTCCAAGTAAAGCCTCATCGGCCAAGCACACGTCAACACCCAACAACTGATCCTGATGAACCTGAACTTGAATACCACTCTGAGGAGGATAACTACCCTCTGTATTACCCTCCACCTCCTCCCAAGGAGATCTCAAGGTCGATTGAGGAATACAAAGTAGTCTTTCCTCCCAAGGCTAAGTCAAACCATGCTAATGAGCAACCCAAATCAGACAATTCTCAGGTCTCAGAACATGTGACAGTGCCTGATATTGCTCAAGAGCACATGGACATGACGGAAACTGTACACTTACTTGATTGTGGAAACCTACCGGATATGGAAAACTTACCTGAAAATGACAAGATACCTGAAATGGAGAAACCACCTGAAATGGAAAACGTGCCTGAACCTGCAAAGGAAACAGCTCAAATGACTCAACAAAATGAAATGGACGATGCATCGGATTCAGCGAAAACTAATGATGAGGAAGCAACTCAAACTCAGGTGAATGGAACTGAACCTGTAAACAATGAAACTGAAAGAAATGACCCTGAAGCAGAGCAATTGGTCAGAAGATCATCCCGAGAGAGAACAAAGCCCAAGCACTTAACATACCCTCAATTAGGCAACCCTCTTGTTGGCATAGTTCAATCTTTGTTCCAAAGCTTAAGTGAAGCTGTGACAGGCTCTATTGAAATCCATGATATCCAGGTAGTCTGATCTATGCATTATGCAAAGGGGCTTGCATACATTTAAGAGGGGAGGGTGTAACCCTGGTTAACATAGTTGTCAATAAACAAAAGCCTGTTAGTAAAAACAGTCTTAAGAAATATATTACAGGTGATAAATATTCAATAAATAGAACATAATGGTTAGAAAATTCATTAAAAACATCAGCAATGATATAATTCATGGTATAGGATTTCATTTGTGTTTAAACATATGTTAAAAGGTTAAAAAACTTGCTAATTTATGGTGTTTTTATGTTAATTCAGGTAAAATGGCTAAAATATGTGTTCAGACTCTTATTGTGAAAGGGTACGCTGTAGCGTGACTCCTGTGATAGCCACACCCAATCGGGTTGTTCCTTCTTTTTGAAGCTGGAGAGGGAGAAATGCAGACAGTCCTTGTGGAGCTGCTGCCTAAACGAGTGAAAAAATATAAAAAAAAAACAAGCCAGAAGTCTACATAAATCCATTTTTGTACTCTGGAGAATATATTTTTGTTTTTCCGACCTGTCTTTGCCTTGGTGACGTTGTGAACGTAACCGAACGGGACTTGGTGAGTTCAGAAATTGTATTTTATTTCATGCAAGAAATGTTTTGTTGTATTATATTGCTCATTTCATGCAAATGGAAAGTCAAGGTAGCAGATTTATGTTGTTTTATGTTAAAAAAACGGTGGATTGGTGCTTAACTGACACACAGGCTGCAGTTCAAAGGCCTTTGACGGTGTTTCAGCGCGCCATATTGGCGTCACCTCATTTAAGACTGAATAAGCTGGAAAAAACGGACTTTTACTATTATTTAAGGGCTACCCGTGTGTTATTTTCAAATGTTTATGCATATTGCTTTGTTGTTATGGTAGGCCATTAAGGTTTGGATCGGGAAATGCTGAGCTAGAATCGGAGTTTGATCCGCTGAGCGAGAAACAAGATGGCGAGCCACCCAGAGACCCATTGAACTGTACCGAGCAGGAAAAAGGAAAACCGCCCCCTGCTGGACGTTGAACTCTTTCACTAAAAAACTGGTAGGATTAATCCATACACCTCTGCAAAAGAACAGTGGACTTTCAAAGCACTGGATAATCATTCAGAGCAATTCCAGGATTTATAGTTAAAGGACACAGAGACAATTTTCTTTTGTTTATTTGTTCGTTTAAGGGATTTGTTCAGCCTTTTGCTGAATTGTTTTCAGTTTTTACATGTTTTTGTAATTTATTTTGGACAACCAATTTTAATGCTGTAATGGTGTTATTGGAGATGTAAATAATTTTGTTGGGTTAAAACAAAATAAGGAATGGTTGAAATTTAAAGGTTGAACTTAGACCAAGATTAAATTAAATCTTGGGCTAAAAGAACTAAACTTGATTTAAAATAACACAGTGTTAATGACAATAGATCAAAAGATAAACTTGAACTTAGAACTTGGAATGAATAAAACAATAGCCTAGGTTGAAATTAACATCCCTTTAAAGCCAAATAAAAGGTTTTGAAATAAATAGGATAAATTAACAGAAATTACTGAACTAAAAAGGGGAAAGAAAATATCTTGTCTTCCTTAAATGTGAATTTGAATGTTTTATGTAATGTGTCTATAACTGTCTTTTCTCTGTCTTTTTCAAAATAACAAGCCGGCAATTTAAACGTATTTTCTGGTCTGTGGTCTTTATCACACACTACACTCATTACTACTCTAGTAGTCGAACCTAACTGGTCCTAGCATACTGTAACGACTCCAGAAGTGTTACAGAAGTGGCGAGCCAGACAGGAGTAGTAATTGATTCCTCAAGGTTGTTTTCCTGACCCAGACCTCAAAAATAGGCCAAGTCCGGCAAAATGGAAATAGTTGACAGAGAGAATGTTAAAATCCCAAACTCAGTTATTGTTAGTGGGATTACAGGCACAGACGCTGATGAAGCTTTAAAAGACTTTTTAAACAGATATGGTCGAACAGCAAGAACCCTTAAGATAGATGATCCCAAGTCTTCTTACCACAAAAATGTTATTGTGGAGTATGAGAGTGGAGCTGCTCTGTCAACACTTGAACCCTTACTACCTTACACACTTGAATGTCCGAATGAAGTCACTTATCAGATACGAGCCCTGTCACCTGAGTACATCGCAGCTGTTACCAACGTCGCCACCAACAGTTTTTTCAATGAACTGCAAAGCATTGCTAAACTTAGTGGCAAATCTTTTGAAGCTGTTTTACATGAACACCTTTCCCAATGTGCTCAATCAGTCACACACAGCACAGAAGCTCCTACCCCAGACGCACAAAGTGAACCAACAACCCAGGTACGGGCAAGTGACCAACCAATCCAGAGTGAAACTCCAGAACCAATCAAAGCTAACGAACGCATCAGCGATTCTGAGTCAGTCAACCAGACACAACCAGATCTACAAACTACCATTCCACAGAGCTTTATGACACACCCTGAGGTGCAAAAGGTTGTAGTAGAGCACATTGTGCGAAGTGAAGCTCTTGTCTCACCAGTGAATGCCTCTTTCCGCCTCAGAAATTTTTCAGGTAAACTACCCTGTCCTAGTCATGAGGTGGACTTTGATACATGGCGCCACAGTGTAGAGCTCCTACTTCAAGATCCCAATCTGTCTGACTTGCAACGCTCGCGGAAAATCTTAGACAGTCTTGTACCGCCTGCTGCCAACGTGGTGAAACCTCTGGGCCCTGAAGCTTTGCCTTCAGCTTATCTTGAACTACTCCATTCAGCTTTTGGCACTGTGGAGGATGGCGATGAGCTTTTCGCCAAATTTCTCAACACATTGCAAGATGCAGGTGAAAAGCCTTCACACTACCTCCATCGCTTGCAAACAGCTCTCTCAGAAGCTCTGAAAAGAGGTGGTGTCTTAGCTGGTGAAGCAGACCGACACCTTCTGCGTCAATTCTGTCGGGGGTGTTGGGATAATGCCTTGTTAACAGATCTTCAGCTCGAAAGGAAAAAAGACAAACCCCCCTCATTCACCGAGCTGCTGCTACAGTTGAGAGTGGAAGAGGACAAGCATATTGCAAAAGAAAGCCGAATGAAAAAACATTTTGCTGCCACCAGACCAAAAGTAGCCTCTCACTCTATTGCTGCAAATGCTGACATTCCTGCGCTCAACATGCAAAATGATCTCACTGAAATGCGAACACAAATAACTGCGCTGCAGAGTGAACTGACAAGATTGAAACCCCAGAGAGTAGACCCACCAGTAGATGCTCAAAAAGATCTGGTCACAGAACTAAAGACACAAATCAGTCAGCTTCAAAGCCATCTTGCAACATTAACCCCGAACCCTCCTAGGAAAAAGTCCAACCCTTCAAAAGCTAATGCCAAGACCAACTCTAAAGTATCAGAACGAACCTCCTTGACATCCCAAGCTGCGAAGAGTAGGCCCAAGCCTGGATACTGCTTCCAGTGTGGCGAAGACGGCCATATTGCCTCTGTGTGCCCAAATGACCCAAACCCGTCTTTAGTCACTGACAAAAGGAAACAGTTGAAAGAAAAACAGTTACAGTGGGATAGACAAAACAAGCAAACACAGCCTTTAAACTAAAGGGAGCCCTCATTGCGGGACAAATGGGTGCTACGGATAAAACCAGTCCCACCGAACCTTCAGATAAGCCCAAAAACCGATTCTCAAACAGTAAATCAGCCACTGTGAAACTACCCAAAGGTCTAATTGGAGCTAAGTACACTGCTCAAGTAAAAATCAATGCTCAAGCTTGCAACTGCCTTCTTGATACCGGATCGCAAGTGACCACAGTGTCCCGGTCGTTCTATGAAAAGAATCTTGCAGACCTTGAAATCCATCCAATACAGGACCTGCTAGAAGTCAAAGCTGCAAATGGTCAGAATGTCCCATATTCAGGCTATATTTGTGTCGACATTACCTTTCCAAAGAGCTGTTTTGGTACTGAACTTACCGTGTCCTCTCTTGCATTAATTGTTCCAGACACACGCTCTAGTGTTCAGTCTTCTCTCTTAATTGGCACTAACACTCTTGACCTTGTCTTTGAAAGCCTCTCCCTGGCTGATACAAACCTCAGTATCCTGCCCTATGGTTATAGAGTAGTGCTGAGCGTGTTACAACAAAGACACAAGCAAAAAGAGGACGACAGCCTTGGTCTTGTCACTCTGTCAGGGAAAGAGCCTGAAGTCATTCCTGCAGGCCAAAGTCGAGTCTTAGAGGGTTTAGTCCACGCAAAAACTGAACACTCAGGCAGGTGGGTAGTGGTCGAGACCCCCTCTGCATCGTCCTTGCCAGGTGGTGTCTTGGTCACCAACTGTCTACTTACCCTTGCTGAGAAACCCTCACAAAAGCTTCCAGTGATCCTGCGAAATGAAAGTAAGCATGACATAGTTATCCCTGCGAAAAGTGTCATTGCTGAAATGCATGCTATTCAAGAGATCATACCAAACAGTCAGATCACAGAGCAGTCTAAACAGACTCCCAGCTCAAACCCTGCTGAGCTTAATCTTAACTTTGCTGATTCTCCAGTGGAAAGAACGAATCATACAAAAGTTAAGTGCTATGTCGGAGGTTTTCGCACTACACGATACAGACTTTGGTTGCACTAACAAAGTAAAGCACCAAATCAAACTGAGCGATGAAACCCCCTTTAAACACAGACCTCGCCCCGTACGACCACAAGATCTTGACGCTGTACGGAGGCATTTGCAGGAGCTAAGCGATGCAGGTGTCATTCGCGAATCCGAGTCGCCATTTTCCTCACCGATAGTGGTGGTAAGGAAGAAAAATGGAGACGTAAGACTTTGTGTAGATTACCGCAAGTTGAATCTGAACACCATCAAAGACGCCTACGCACTTCCTAATTTGGAAGAAGCGTTCTCCGCCTTGACAGGATCGAAGTGGTTCTCGGTCCTTGACCTCAAAAGCGGGTACTACCAGATCGAGGTCGATGAGACAGATAAGCACAAAACAGCCTTCGTATGTCCGATGGGGTTCTTTGAGTTCAACCGGATGCCCCAAGGCATAACAAACGCTCCCAGCACGTTTCAAAGGCTGATGGAGAAATGTATGGGCGACATCAACCTTAAGGAAGTCCTGGTCTACCTAGACGACCTTATAGTTTATTCCGAAACCCTCGAACAACATGAGACCCGCCTTCTCCACGTGCTTAATCGTCTCAAAGAATACGGTCTGAAGCTATCGCCTGAAAAATGTATGTTTTTTCAGACGTCAGTTCGGTACTTAGGGCACATTGTCTCCCAAAACGGTGTAGAAACAGACCCTGAAAAAGTAGCAGCATTAAAAACATGGCCAAGTCCCAAGAACTTGAAAGAACTCCGCTCCTTCTTAGGGTTTGCGGGGTATTACAGGCGGTTTATTAAGGACTTTTCTAAGATCGTAAAACCCCTTACCAACCTAACTGCCGGATACCCCCCATTGCGGAAGAGCAATGGCTCTAAGTCCAACCATGTCCAATACTTTCAACCAAAAGCTCCTTTTGGGGAGAGATGGACAGAGAGTTGTCAGAAAGCGTTTGAGGCGATTATAGACAAACTGACTTCTGCCCCAATTTTAGGCTTTGCCAACCCCAAGTTGCCTTATGTATTACACACAGATGCAAGCACAACTGGGTTAGGGGCAGCTCTTTATCAAGAGCAGGAGGGAGAGTTGCAAGTAATTGCATACGCAAGTAGAGGACTATCGAAAAGCGAAAGCCGTTATCCTGCTCATAAGCTTGAGTTTCTTGCCCTCAAATGGGCTGTAACGGAAAAGTTTTGCGATTACTTGTATGGCAGTCCTTTCACAGTAATAACTGACAGTAACCCTCTAACTTACATTTTGACCACCGCTAAGTTAGACGCGACGAGCTATCGCTGGTTGTCCGCCCTGTCCTCTTTTGAGTTCCAGCTGAGGTACAGAGCAGGCAAACAAAACATGGACGCAGATGGCTTGTCTCGTCGTCCGCATCTCGAGCCATTAAATGACCTTGTCTCCCTGAAGGAACAGGAGCGGATCCGTCAGTTTGTGCAACACCACTTGCCTGGCACCGATCCTTTCACTCACGTTCCCACTCAAGCTGTCAGTGCAATCTGTGAGAAACATCTAGTCCTTCAGTCTCTTGACACAGACCATGCTCTTGCCTGCCCACTCGTGACATCTCTGTCTATGTCCGTTGATGCTGTTCCCGACAGTTTCGACCAGTGTGATGCTTTTCCTGTCATTCCAAGCTTGTCAGAAGAAGAGTTAAGACAAAGTCAAAGAAACGATCCTGCTATCAGTGAAATCATACACCAGCTTGAAACAGGTGAAACATCTCCTCCTACTGTACGCAACGAGATCCCACAACTTAGCATCCTTCTGCGTGAACTAAACAAACTTGAGTTGCAGAAAGGGATTTTGTACAGAAAAAGGCAAGTAGATGAAGAGGCCCAGTACCAGCTGGTTCTTCCTGAAAGTCTAAGACCTATGGTGTTCAAAAGCCTTCATGATGACATGGGTCATTTTGGTCTTGACCGGACCCTTGATTTAGCCAGAACCAGATTTTTCTGGCCAAAAATGGCCTCAGACATAGAGCAAAAGATCAAAAGCTGCAGCAGGTGTGTTTGCAGAAAGACCCTGCCAGAGAGGGCGGCGCCCCTAGTAAACATTCAAGTCACCAGACCTCTAGAGTTGGTGTGTATTGATTTCTTGACAATTGAACCAGATCGCAGCAACACTAAAGATGTCTTAGTTATTACAGATTTCTTTACGAAGTATGCTGTAGCAATGACTACTCCCAACCAAAAGGCTAAAACTGTAGCCAAGGCCCTGTGGGAAAACTTTATAATCCACTACGGTTTTCCCGAGAAGTTGCATAGCGATCAGGGAGCAGACTTTGAGTCAAAAACTATCAAAGAGTTATGCGACCTAGCTGGGATTCAAAAAGTCAGAACTTCACCCTACCATCCCAGGGGAAACCCTGTGGAGAGGTTCAATAGAACCTTGCTAAACATGCTAGGTACACTCAAAGACGAAGACAAGAAACATTGGCGTGACTTTGTTAAGCCACTCGTTCACGCGTATAACTGCACCAAACATGAAAGTACAGGGTTTACGCCGTACGAGTTAATGTTTGGCAGGCAGCCTAGGTTACCCATTGATCTTGCCTTCAATGTCCCCCTGAACCATCGCCAGCAGCAATCTCACTCACAGTATGTTAAAGCCCTCAAATCTCACCTTCAGGAGAGCTACCAACTGGCTACCAAAAATGTTAGCAAAGTTGCTGAACGTAACAAAGCTAGATATGACAAACATGTAACCGAATCTGTCCTAGGTGTTGGAGATCGCGTGCTTGTAAGGAATGTTCGGATTAGGGGAAAACACAAATTGGCCGATAAGTGGGAGTCCATCGTCCACGTGGTTGTAAGTCAAAAAGACAACCTCCCAGTATACACAGTCAAACCCGAGCATCACCATGGTCCCACTAGAACTCTCCACAGAGACCTTTTGTTACCTTGTGGGTTCTTGCCAACGGCCCCTGGAGATCCTCCAGCAGTCCAAGTAAAGCCTCATCGGCCAAGCACACGTCAACACCCAACAACTGATCCTGATGAACCTGAACTTGAATACCACTCTGAGGAGGATAACTACCCTCTGTATTACCCTCCACCTCCTCCCAAGGAGATCTCAAGGTCGATTGAGGAATACAAAGTAGTCTTTCCTCCCAAGGCTAAGTCAAACCATGCTAATGAGCAACCCAAATCAGACAATTCTCAGGTCTCAGAACATGTGACAGTGCCTGATATTGCTCAAGAGCACATGGACATGACGGAAACTGTACACTTACTTGATTGTGGAAACCTACCGGATATGGAAAACTTACCTGAAAATGACAAGATACCTGAAATGGAGAAACCACCTGAAATGGAAAACGTGCCTGAACCTGCAAAGGAAACAGCTCAAATGACTCAACAAAATGAAATGGACGATGCATCGGATTCAGCGAAAACTAATGATGAGGAAGCAACTCAAACTCAGGTGAATGGAACTGAACCTGTAAACAATGAAACTGAAAGAAATGACCCTGAAGCAGAGCAATTGGTCAGAAGATCATCCCGAGAGAGAACAAAGCCCAAGCACTTAACATACCCTCAATTAGGCAACCCTCTTGTTGGCATAGTTCAATCTTTGTTCCAAAGCTTAAGTGAAGCTGTGACAGGCTCTATTGAAATCCATGATATCCAGGTAGTCTGATCTATGCATTATGCAAAGGGGCTTGCATACATTTAAGAGGGGAGGGTGTAACCCTGGTTAACATAGTTGTCAATAAACAAAAGCCTGTTAGTAAAAACAGTCTTAAGAAATATATTACAGGTGATAAATATTCAATAAATAGAACATAATGGTTAGAAAATTCATTAAAAACATCAGCAATGATATAATTCATGGTATAGGATTTCATTTGTGTTTAAACATATGTTAAAAGGTTAAAAAACTTGCTAATTTATGGTGTTTTTATGTTAATTCAGGTAAAATGGCTAAAATATGTGTTCAGACTCTTATTGTGAAAGGGTACGCTGTAGCGTGACTCCTGTGATAGCCACACCCAATCGGGTTGTTCCTTCTTTTTGAAGCTGGAGAGGGAGAAATGCAGACAGTCCTTGTGGAGCTGCTGCCTAAACGAGTGAAAAAATATAAAAAAAAAACAAGCCAGAAGTCTACATAAATCCATTTTTGTACTCTGGAGAATATATTTTTGTTTTTCCGACCTGTCTTTGCCTTGGTGACGTTGTGAACGTAACCGAACGGGACTTGGTGAGTTCAGAAATTGTATTTTATTTCATGCAAGAAATGTTTTGTTGTATTATATTGCTCATTTCATGCAAATGGAAAGTCAAGGTAGCAGATTTATGTTGTTTTATGTTAAAAAAACGGTGGATTGGTGCTTAACTGACACACAGGCTGCAGTTCAAAGGCCTTTGACGGTGTTTCAGCGCGCCATATTGGCGTCACCTCATTTAAGACTGAATAAGCTGGAAAAAACGGACTTTTACTATTATTTAAGGGCTACCCGTGTGTTATTTTCAAATGTTTATGCATATTGCTTTGTTGTTATGGTAGGCCATTAAGGTTTGGATCGGGAAATGCTGAGCTAGAATCGGAGTTTGATCCGCTGAGCGAGAAACAAGATGGCGAGCCACCCAGAGACCCATTGAACTGTACCGAGCAGGAAAAAGGAAAACCGCCCCCTGCTGGACGTTGAACTCTTTCACTAAAAAACTGGTAGGATTAATCCATACACCTCTGCAAAAGAACAGTGGACTTTCAAAGCACTGGATAATCATTCAGAGCAATTCCAGGATTTATAGTTAAAGGACACAGAGACAATTTTCTTTTGTTTATTTGTTCGTTTAAGGGATTTGTTCAGCCTTTTGCTGAATTGTTTTCAGTTTTTACATGTTTTTGTAATTTATTTTGGACAACCAATTTTAATGCTGTAATGGTGTTATTGGAGATGTAAATAATTTTGTTGGGTTAAAACAAAATAAGGAATGGTTGAAATTTAAAGGTTGAACTTAGACCAAGATTAAATTAAATCTTGGGCTAAAAGAACTAAACTTGATTTAAAATAACACAGTGTTAATGACAATAGATCAAAAGATAAACTTGAACTTAGAACTTGGAATGAATAAAACAATAGCCTAGGTTGAAATTAACATCCCTTTAAAGCCAAATAAAAGGTTTTGAAATAAATAGGATAAATTAACAGAAATTACTGAACTAAAAAGGGGAAAGAAAATATCTTGTCTTCCTTAAATGTGAATTTGAATGTTTTATGTAATGTGTCTATAACTGTCTTTTCTCTGTCTTTTTCAAAATAACAAGCCGGCAATTTAAACGTATTTTCTGGTCTGTGGTCTTTATCACACACTACACTCATTACTACTCTAGTAGTCGAACCTAACTGGTCCTAGCATACTGTAACGACTCCAGAAGTGTTACACTATGATTTAAATATGAATGGAAGACTAGTCTCTGTGCTATGATTTAAATATGAATGGAAGACTAGTCTCTGTGCTATGATTTAAATATTAATGGAAGACTAGTCTCTGTGCTATGATTTAAATATTAATGGAAAACTAGTCTCTGTGCTATGTTTTAAATATTAATGGAAGACTAGTCTCTGTGCTATGATTTAAATATTAATGGAAAACTAGTCTATGTGCTATGATTTAAATATTAATGGAAGACTAGTCTCTGTGCTATGTTTTAAATATTAATGGAAGACTAGTCTCTGTGCTATGATTTAAATATTAATGGAAAACTAGCCTTTGTGCTATGTTTTAAATATGAATGGAAGACTTGTCTATGTGCTATGTTTTAAATATGAATGGAAGACTTGTCGATGTGCTATGTTTTAAATATGAATGGAAGACTTGTTTATGTGCTATGTTTTAAATATGAATGGAAGACTTGTCTATGTGCTATGTTTTAAATATTAATGGAAGACTAGTCTATGTGCTATGATTTAAATATGAATGGAAGACTAGTCTCTGTGCTATGATTTAAATATGAATGGAAGACTAGTCTCTGTGCTATGATTTAAATATTAATGGAAGACTAGTCTATGTGCTATGTTTTAAATATGAATGGAAGACTTGTCTATGTGCTATGTTTTAAATATGAATGGAAGACTCTTCTCTGTGCTATGATTTAAATATTAATGGAAGACTAGCCTCTGTGCCATGATTTAAATATGAATGGAAGACTAGCCTCTGTGCTATGATTTAAATATGAATGGAGGACTAGCCTCTGTGCTATGATTTAAATATGAATGGAAGACTTGTCTCTGTGCTATGATTTAAAATATGAATGGAAGACTAGCCTTTGTACTATGATTTAAATATGAATGGAAGACTAGTCTCTGTGCTATGATTTAAATATGAATGGAAGACTAGTCTCTGTGCTATGATTTAAATATGAATGGAAGACTAGTCTCTGTGCTATGATTTTAATATGAATGGAAGACTAGTCTCTGTGCTATGATTTAAATATGAATGGAAGACTAGCCTCTGTGCTATGATTTAAATATGAATGGAGGACTAGTCTCTGTGCTATGATTTAAATATGAATGGAAGACTAGTCTCTGTGCTATGATTTAAATATTAATGGAAGACTAGTCTCTGTGCTATGATTTTAATATGAATGGAAGACTAGTCTCTGTGCTATGATTTAAATATGAATGGAAGACTAGTCTCTGTGCTATGATTTAAAATATGAATGGAAGACTAGCCTCTGTGCTATGATTTAAATATGAATGGAGGACTAGTCTCTGTGCTATGATTTAAATATGAATGGAAGACTAGTCTCTGTGCTATGATTTAAATATGAATGGAAGACTAGTCTCTGTGCTATGATTTTAATATGAATGGAAGACTAGTCTCTGTGCTATGATTTAAATATGAATGGGAGACTAGTCTCTGTGCTATGATTTAAAATATGAATGGAAGACTAGCCTCTGTGCTATGTTTTAAATATGAATGGGAGACTAGTCTCTGTGCTATGATTTAAATATGAATGGAAGACTAGTCTCTGTGCTATGATTTAAAATATGAATGGAAGACTAGTCTCTGTGCTATGATATAAAATATGAATGGAAGACTAGCCTCTGTGCTATGTTTTAAATATGAATGGAAGACTAGCCTCTGTGCTATGATTTAAATATGAATGGAAGACTAGTCTCTGTGCTATGATTTAAATATGAATGGGAGACTAGTCTCTGTGCTATGTTTTAAATATGAATGGAAGACTAGTCTCTGTGCTATGATTTAAATATGAATGGGAGACTAGTCTCTGTGCTATGATTTAAATATGAATGGAAGACTAGTCTCTGTGCTATGTTTTAAATATGAATGGAAGACTAGTCTCTGTGCTATGATTTAAATATGAATGGAAGACTAGTCTCTGTGCTATGATTTAAATATGAATGGAAGACTAGTCTCTGTGCTATGATTTAAAATATGAATGGAAGACTAGTCTCTGTGCTATGATTTAAATATGAATGGAAGACTAGTCTCTGTGCTATGATTTAAATATGAATGGAAGACTAGTCTCTGTGCTATGATATAAAATATGAATGGAAGACTAGCATTTATGCTATGTTTTAAATATGAATGGAAGACTAGTCTCTGTGCTATGATTTAAATATGAATGGGAGACTAGTCTCTGTGCTATGATTTAAAATATGAATGGAAGTCTAGTCTCTGTGCTATGATTTAAATATGAATGGAAGACTAGTCTCTGTGCTATGATATAAAATATGAATGGAAGACTAGCCTCTGTGCTATGAATTAAATATGAATGGAAGACTAGCCTCTGTGCTATGATTTAAATATGAATGGAAGACTAGCCTCTGTGCTATGAATTAAATATGAATGGAAGACTAGTCTCTGTGCTATGATATAAAATATGAATGGAAGACTAGTCTCTGTGCTATGATATAAAATATGAATGGAAGACTAGTCTCTGTGCTATGATTTAAATATGAATGGAAGACTAGCCTCTGTGCTATGAATTAAATATGAATGGAAGACTAGTCTCTGTGCTATGATTTAAATATGAATGAAAGACTAGTCTCTGTGCTATGATTTAAATATTAATGGAAGACTAGCCTCTGTGCTATGATTTAAATATGAATGGAAGACTAGTCTCTGTGCTATGATTTAAATATGAATGGAAGACTAGCCTCTGTGCTATGATTTAAATATGAATGGAAGACTAGTCTCTGTGCTATGATTTAAATATGAATGAAAGACTAGTCTCTGTGCTATGATTTAAATATTAATGGAAGACTAGCCTCTGTGCTATGATTTAAATATGAATGGAAGACTAGTCTCTGTGCTATGATTTAAATATGAATGGAAGACTAGCCTCTGTGCTATGAATTAAATATGAATGGAAGACTAGTCTCTGTGCTATGATTTAAATATGAATGGAAGACTAGCCTCTGTGCTATGAATTAAAATATGAATGGACGACTAGCCTCTGTGCTATGAATTAAATATGAATGGAAGACTAGCCTCTGTGCTATGATTTAAAATATGAATGGAAGACTAGTCTCTGTGCTATGATTTAAAATATGAATGGAAGACTAGCCTCTGTGCTATGATTTAAATATTAATGGAAGACTAGTCTCTGTGTTATGATTTAAATATTAATTGCAGACTAGGGTTAGGGGTTAGGGTTAGGGTTAGCCAAAACATTGTGGTCAACGGACCTGCCCGGGTTCCGTTGAGAGCGACCAGAGGTGGACCAGAAGGACTGAATTGGCTTGGAATTATCCTGATGGAAATACCGACCGGAGCCCCGATGGACGTACTTTTGGCGAGCGAGGAAGGCAATGTCCGTGTGGAGATAAAGAGCAGCCAGCGGTGGGGCAGCCAGGGAGAAGCGGAGCCGGAGGAGCTCATCAGCTGTATACTGAGTATACCCAGTGCCCAGTCGGTAGAGCGATGACATAAAGATCTAGACCCACACAGACAGTGCATAGATCCTGAGAGGCCACATCACGGACAGGAACAGCCGGACAGGGACAGAGACACCGGTGGGCTGCAGAGACAGGAACAGGACAGGAATCCTAGCGACAGAGATGGCGGTGAGTAGCGGCAGCAAGTCGCACCAGCGTTCACTCAACCGGAAAATAGTTTATTTTGATGCACATGCTGTTTTCTTTGCAAATTTGCATTATAGGATTTATTTTCATTTTTTCTGCAGTATATAAAAATTTGTGTATCTCAAAAATAAAAATATGAAGACACTCAAAATAAATTTCCTGCTGTTGTAATCTATTTTTTGCAACTTTTTTGTATTTAAAGTTTTGAGGAATAAACCTCTTAAATTTCTCTAAGTAGAAATATATGTAAAAAAAAAAACAAAAACGATTTTCAATTTTTTTTGTAGTTTATTGCACTTTTTTGCAATTTATGTAGTTACTATGGACTTAATGCATACATATTATTAAAATTTGGGCTATAACAGTTGTCTTGATGTATAGCAACTTGGAATGCTCCCAAAAATGGCAGACTTGGTTCTATAGTGTCATAAAGGGTTAATACAGGGACACACATGTTAATGTGATCTCAGGTCTCCCACTCAGAGACACAGGTCTCCGAGTGTCCAGCATTCAGACGGCTACCTGAGGACACTCATGTGAGAGAAAATCTGCTCACACAGATATGTAGAGCCAAATACTGTCAATAAGGCCTCTGCAATGTTCTGAAGACAGTTAAACTTGTCAGGTAGTGATGTCCAGCAGGTGAAAATGCAGCTCCATGAACACGCACAGCTGTGGATTCCAGCTGCGTCTGTAGTTCTGCAAACTTTGACCCCCACAGAGTCGAGCTTTTCAGTTCAATCAGCTGCATTTCGATGTTGCATTAACTGGCATTAACTCAGCCAGTTAATGCGAGACAAACCCAGCTGCTCATTAAAGCTTTCTGGTTTGATCAGAAAAGAAAACATTTATTATTTAATGCACCTTCTCAGATTAATTCATTGCGTATCGTGCCCAGGGCTGGACTGGGACAAAAAATTGGCCCGGGCATTTTGACTAGAGACCGGCCCACCAGGTATTAAAGCCATAAAGCCTTTGAATGAAAACAGACGCTGGTGTGACAGTGATGTACAGTCTTGTTGGTATATGTATGATTTCTATACATTTTACGTCAGATAAAAACTTTGGTTGTAAGATTCAGATAATTATTTAATAAAAGCTAGATATTTTAAATGAGAAAAAGAAAGAAAATTATTTCTTTGTGCCCCCCTTTCCCTGTTAATGCCCCACCTGGCCCCCCTGGCTAAACTTTGCTAGACCCGCCCCTGCACAGTTACCAGCTGTCAGCTACGTAGAAAAGGATCCTGGTGTTATTTGTCTCTCAGAAACAGTTCATAACTTCAACTCATTCATGTCACCTAAAAGGTAAAGCTGTTTCTCCATCACCTGTTCAGCTCTGATGATTCAGTAAGGACATCTCCTGGTTTCATCTTCATGTTTCCCTCTCACCACATATCCAAACCGACATCATGACCAGCAGCTTTACAGCTGTGGCTCCAGCAAACATCAGCTGATACTAGAAATTAATATTAAATAAATTCTAACAACAGCTGATCAAGCTTAAACGTGCTGCTGTTGTTTAACGCGACATCCGCTGGTTTCCTCTTTCTGGCGCAAAGTGGGCGATAAACAAACAAGAGAGACGATCAGCTGATCATTGATCAGTTTCATGATTGAAGTAGCAACAGGAGAGGGAGGGGGAGAGGATGAGAGAAGAAGAGGCAGCTGTGCAGCGTAACGACAGAATAACCCCAGCTTTGTGTCTTTTTCATTCTAGCTGAAGTCCGGGACAAACTGTGTTCCTTTTCAGCTCAATACGAAACGCGTAATATTTTCTCTGAATACGAGACGATTCCGTTTTTTACGGGACGGTTGGCAACTCTACTAACTAACCTTATGAATAAAGTTCACTATCAGTAACATCACAGCACCCACCCAGCTGTATAGAAACTCCGTCATGCTAGCTAGTACACAGTACGAGTTATTGCAACTGACTGTAAAAAGTCAGCACAACAAAAATAAACTCCACCTAAACTTGGTTTATATCTGACCCAGATAGACTGCAGGTCATAACTTCTTACCTGAAGTTCAGTTCACCTGACACTCGGACCGGCGGCCGCCTCGGGTCTCTCCTCCTCCTGCCTCCCCTTTCCCTCATCCACCTGCTGGCCTCTGTGGAAGCTCTGCCATAGCCACCACCAAACAACTGAGTTATTTTTACACATGACCAGCATCTGACCAGTTCACCACCTTTCATTGTTTATACCGTTACAAAAAAAAAAATCTTCGGCCCATAAAAACGAAAAATCACCATCGACACACCGAGCAAATGCCCGGTATCCCGATGGCCAGTCCAGCTATGGCCGTGCCATCAGTTAACCCAGGGTTGCCGACCCCTGATTTAACACTTTATTGCTTCTAGAAGGGAGATGCGTCCTGCATGACACGCTGCCACAGATCTCAAAATGGTGGTGTGCCCCTAACAGTTTTATTACCGAAGCTTTCTCATTCTAGTCTAAACAACAGTGTCTCAGTAACTTTTGACTAGAGATGGTCCCCTGTTATCTACATTTTCCCAGGCAAGCGTGAGGAGAGTCTGCAGCTTTCTACTCCCCAAGGACACATGGTTTCATGCCTTTATTTTTCAGGGCTGTGTCCACTTAATACTACACTATTTAACTTTATAACACTTATTATTAATAAAAAGCAGAGCATTATTGAGGCACTGCAAATTATTTAATCCCAACAGTATATAAAGCCGTTTGAGCGAGTGGCTGGGTGAATGGCGATTGGAAGGTGGAAACTGAATGGTGGAAAAGAATGTGCCAGTGCAAGCAGACTGTAGCCACCTCTGACAGTCGCTCTCTGATCGTAGCCACCGGACGGCGCTGGGATAGCGATTAAAAATCTCATTTACCGGTTTTAAATGTCAGCGGTGAATTTGTGCGTGTTTGTACGTTTGTGCCTGTGTTTGTGTGTTGTGGTGTGTGCGCACGTGGGTTTTTTTTTTTTCATCTTTAATGCCAAGGCCTCGCTGTACCACATGAACACAAACTGAAATCATAACTATAAAATTATCCAAAGCAAAAAATAATGCCAAAGGTAATGTATTGATCACAGCAATGTTTTGTTTTGTGTTTGATTTTTTGCATTTTCTGAATGTTACATTTTTCCTTTTTATAAACCAATTCAAAACATGCATAAATTAGTAAATTATAAAATCAATAATGATGACTACATACAACATGAAATATGACTGTGTTCAAAAAACTCTTATTTTCTCCGTTATAATCAAACAGTTGACCACAAAACATTTTATGTTATACAGAAAATTAAACAATTATCTTTTTTGTGTGTGTGTATACTTTTTTTCTATTCTTCATTTTCACCCTTCTTCCAAAAAGACACAATTAGGCCATCAACAGTGTAAAAAACAAACCATAAAACAAATATACACAACAGAAACAAGGAGAATAAAAGGAGATGGGGCAAAAAGGAAAAACCACACTGTCCAGAGCAATGGTTTTTACTTTTTTTTTCAGTTATTCCCCAGTGGGAATCTATCCATCTACAAGGAGTTTAATAATTATATTAATAATTTCTATCAATTTAAACGAAAGAGCTATCAACCATTACACAATCCATTCAAACCTCTGGGTTCGTACGTGCCAAGCTTCCCCATCCAAATCCTCTCACAGCGTCTCTCCGCAGGCCGCCTGAACAGAGTCCTGTGCCTGTACTTGTCTCCTTTTATGTGTGTGATTGTGTATATATTGAGATGAAGAGTGAGTGGGCGAGAGGGAGGGCAGTGTGTCAGCCCACATCCTCCTAAGAACCTGGAGTAGCCCCTCCTCTTGAGGCTACGGAACAGCAACATTATAGCCTGGTGCATATCCGAATCCCTGCAACAAATTCTATGAAATCGGATAATTTGAGATTTTACAATTTCCTGAAAAGTATGGGCCAGATGATCGCTTGATCGATGCAACAAGGCATGCGTGTCTGCCAGCTTAAAATAAACTGTTGTTAACATCCTTTTGTCTTCTGATCCCTGTTAAAAATAAACACAGTCGTATCCAAAGAACTTACAAATGGCTAGTATCAGACTTCAACTTAATTGAGGCGGTATGAGAGTTAAGTATTTCTACAAACTCTCTAAAACATTCCTCGCCATGAGCCCAAGCCCCTTTAACATAGTCAACCATCTGCAAAATACAAATACATTATACAAAATAGATATTTATTAAGTAAGTATGAGGTATAAGTATAGACATGTACATGCACATGTGTATGTGTATTTGTACCTCACTAAATATACGCATATACATGCACATGTCCATACATATGTAGGGTGCATTATGCATGAAGTGGTAAACGTGGATGTCCACAATGTCCAAGTGACTCATGACATCGTGATTGAGGAGTTATAGAGTCTAACTGCTGTCGGGATGAATGATTTGCTAAAGAGCTCATTCCTGCAGCGAGGGTGTTTCAGGCTCTGACTAAAGGAGCTGCTCAGAGCACTCATAGACTCATGCAGAGGGTGATGTGGGTTGTTCATAATGGATGTCAGCTTTACTATCTATCCTACTATCCTCCTCTCACCAACCACCTCCACATACTCCAGAGGACATCCCAGCATGGAGCTAGACCTCTGCACCAATTTGTCAATCCTGCTCCTGTCCCTGTCCGTGCATCCACTGCCTCAGTACAGACCATCACCATGTATCCCAAATTCAAGAGATAATGAGATGAGATGAGATAATGATGAGGGACCGCGGATGTGCCATCTGTAGCTGAGAAACTGTGGAGTGGATGTACTCACAGGCTGCCGTAGCGTCGGCCGAGAGCAGGATGTAGTCAGCACAATAACGTGCACTGTAAAAAAAAAAAAAAAAATCCGTAGAAAAACAGGAAATGTCCTGGTAATTTTTTGCCTGTACATTTTCTGTTTTTTCACGGAAGTTGAAGGACTTTTCCATAAATGATAAAACAGAAAATTCTGTAGATTTAAAGTATACTCTCTGTAGTATTTACAGATATTTCCTTCAGTTATAAAATGGAAAATTCCATTTATTTACGGTATATTTTCTGCATCATTAACTGATTGTGGTGGGGCGTGGTCTGTGGTGCCGTGCGCACGCACCAGCACGGCATCTGCAGATCACGCCCACGGTGTTAAAACATGGGGACTGAGGGGTTGGTGTTGTTGTGGTGCGACGCATGTCAGTAAAGATGGCTCAAAACTATGATCCCTGGACCCGCCATGTCTCATTCACACCACACTGATATTTGCCATTAATGAAAGTTCTGTTTATATTACCATTTACAGGCACTTCTTTTCACTGTAACTCATTAAATGGACTTTTTTAAATACCATTAAAAGTCAATTTCTATACAATTAAAAACCATTTGCTCAAAAATTCGTAAATTAAAACTTTTTAAATTAATCTGTGCTTAGTACACAACAACATTGGTACAATTAATGTTAAATATTCTTTTATTCTCCTCAACACAAAAACTATACTAAAATATAATGACAGCATCCATCTCGTCTTAAAACGACTGAACAGCTGATACCTGAACAAAATAACTCACAAACTTTCAAATTTGAGCATTTTTATCTGTTTGTCATGTAAATGTGTTTACATACATTCATTCAAGTGGCTCCAAAATGTTTTCTTCAAACACTTGACAAACAAAAAATGCCATTTTTAACTATATGTTCACATTTAATAATATCAAGAGCACCTTTAAGTTAGAATCACTGCCTCAGCCAAACAGTTAATGTGTGGTTTACATCCATGTCTGTCAGAAGAATATATATGGCACCTTTTGGGGGGAGGGGGGGGGGGAAGGGGTGGGGTGGGGTGGGGGGGGAGGGGTCAGAGGTCAGGGGAGGGGTGGGGGTTTTTGCCTGGGGGGATTGCCCCCCACACCCCCTTTGCCGAGCTTAAAAACTGGCATCTTGTGCACGTACGAGCACGCGCGCATGCACTCTCATGTACGCGCTTTCACTCTTCCGAAATGGGGCACTTCCTGTGGCCGTGCGGTCCCACTGCGCATGCTCTGTTTCCTCCTAGCAGGGTGTTTTTTTAATTAAGGTTCATCATCCGCTGCAGGCATCTCGGGCTTTTCATGGTAAATTTATACAAACAGGAATGACTTTGTCTTTTTATTCTATAGAAAGACTTTTGTTGTCAGACAATCGAACTGAAACGGCAGTGTGTTTTATAAGCAGATTTTCTACAGTTAGTTAAACGACTCCCCAACCTTGATGCATTGTTTCTATCAACTCATTGTTGGCTGTTTCAGACTTTAAGACGCCGTTCATCTCAAGAAATGGTGAATAAGGATGTGGAGAGAGACCAAAGTTTTATCCCTTTCATTAAATAACTGCATCCCCCCCCCCCCCAAAAAAAAACCTTTCACCTAAGAACAGTGCCGTTAGTTCGCATTAATTTTCAGTTAAAATTTAAAATAATTAAAACAAAACTACACGAGGGCTTTCCCAGACATTCTTTAAAACACAGATGTGCAACGCATTATTTAATTAGTGTTTATCAGCCGATGCGTTTTAGTTTTCAGTGTGAATATATACAAACAGGAGTTACTTTTGCAATAATGTTTTTACACACTCTAACCGAAATGGTAGATTTTGTGTGTTTTTAACAACTGCACTTTGGGGAGGGGTGTAGTTAAGGTGAATTTGAGGTCTGTGCTTTGGGGTGGGGGAAGAGGCATAAAGGTTTATAAAAGCCAGCAAACTCTATCCTTGAGCCTGACACCCGCACGTTAGTTTGTGTATTCGACCGTAAATTTTTAGAGAAAATACGCATTGAATTTTGATGCCATTTTTAAAACATAGATGTGCAATACATTATTTTAATGTTGTTTATCAAACGCTGTGTGCGTTTTGGTTTTCACTGTGAATGAGTTACTTTTGTAAATGCAGGATCACATTTTTTTAATGGTGCTTTTTAGACACTGATCTGAAAGATAAATGCTTTTGGTAGAAGCAACTTTGCTGGATTTGTTTTTTAACTTGGTGAAACATAGTGCAAAACTCTTAATTCAGTATTTTACAGGTTTTAACTGTGTGGTCTTTCTGGAAAATGTAGGTCCACTTGTGAAATGAGAGCATGCACCGTGCTCTTCAGAATTGTCAGCTTTGCTCGTTTCATGGGTCCTCTGTTGATAAAACTGATTTTTAATGGATCTTAATGTTTAGAGACAATAGCGAAGGTACTGACGCGTGTGTCTCTTTAAACTCTAGATGTTAAATTTTAAGGCTACATATTATTTATCTCGCACTAAGTCTGCTTGGCATATGCTCTGTATAAAGGCTCTGGACCTTTCCAAAAAGGCGTAGAGGCGACTTTAGCATGATTAATTTATTACAATGTCAGTTTCTGGGAAGTTTTCCCTCCTGTGTCTATGGCTGGTGCAAGTTTTTTGTTTATTTGTGAAACTGAGCGTGGTTGTGGACAATTCCGACTGTGCTGTTTGAATTGAGTTTTGTGTTGGATCACTTTCTTTAATTGTTAATTCTCTGCGAGCAGTGAAGAACCAAACTAGTACTTCAAAGTTTTAAATCCATTTTGCCCCAGTGGCCAGTGCGAAGTTGTGCTGCAGATCCCAGCATGAAAGCTGAGGGTCCAGCCAGCCGGCAGAAAGGCCAGTTGATGCCTCGACATGCGTTGGAACCGGTTTTGCCCGCACAGAGCGTTTCTGACATGCTGGCGTTGCTTATGCATAAGAGAAAAGCAACAATACAGCGTTGCTCCAAGACATCCTTTCACACGGTATGTATGTATGTCTGTCTGTCAGCGCTAATTATTCAAACCCTGTTTAAAAGGCGACTCATTTGTTGACCAAAAACATTTCCTCTAAATTTGCAAAGTTACTGATTTAAAAATTTATATTTTCGTCACACTCTAGACTCTTGAGCATATTTATATAGCAAAATTCACAGTGGTATAACCATGTTAAATAAAAGATGCCCAAGTGTGCACCAATGCACTCTAATGCATGCCTTTAAACTGTATGCTGATAAGTCTGTATCCATAATTTGTGGATCTGCTGATTTGTTTTTTTTTAATGTGGCACTTTTTTTTTCACGAACTGCAGATGATGAAATCCTCTTTATTTGAGAAAGTGTCCCTAAGCTATTGTTGTTCATACTTACTGAGTTCCCTAACCACTTCTTTTCTATGTCAGCAAACTTTCTGAACAAGAAAGGTATCGTAGATTTAAAGACACATCTTCATTGAAGCAAAGGCAAAACACTGAATTTTATGTTCATATTAAAGAGTGAAAATCCAAAAGCTGCTGCAATCTTTTGTATTAATGATCTCTCTCTCTCTGTGCATGTGTGTGTGAGTGAGTGAGTGTAATGCTATGTGTGTACAGGAGAAAGGTGATGGCAGGAGCTTTTTTTTTTTTTTTAATGCATTTCGAATCAACTTTTTTTTTGTTTTACAAGAAGTGTATTTCATACATTGGAACAAATGTAATCTTTTCTATACTTTATAAGTATGAAACTAAAGATTTTAAGTTCATGCACATTGTGAAACAAGAATCTAAATCTTTCTGTCACAATGATTTCTATAAACGCATGTTGTTTATGGGATAATGTGAAAAATCTTTTGTGGGCTCTAATAATGATCAGTGGTGATTGAAGAGGAAGCTTGAACCCTGGCTCTGGAGATTTTCATGACAAGTGACAGTGCAGACATTTGTTAATGAGAGAATATGTTTTATCATCATAACGACTGCGAATTTAAGCGTCGTTAAAGTGTTGACTCATGTTTTTTAATAGAAGACTTAAAACACTAAACTATAATTTCAGGGGTTTATTTTAAGTTTACAGAATATAACATCTGGTATGACAATGAGTTTTACTTCTCACTGTCTGTGTTATGTGTATCCATTTATCATGTATGCTACTTTGCTCTGTGGACTAAAATGTTTCATTGTATTCATGAAATAAACCAGAATTTCAATGTCCGAATCTTTTACTGTTTTTCTGCTTTTGTTCACTCCAAGTTTGACAAAACCCGCAGCTCACTAACAATGTGGAGCAATCTCAGTGTATTTAGCTGCTTTTACCCTAAACACAATCAGTTGACTGAGAGAAACGCTTGTAGTCCTCACTTTGGTCATTTTGAATGTTGAAGGAGATTTGCTCCATAGACACCTTATACTAGTGTTTCCTACACTTAATCCACCACTACTATGTTCTATTTAAACCCAGATTCCTTTTATAGTTTGCAGTGAAAAACCATTGCTTAATGGGACAGCAGTACAAGTCACTCTTTACTAACACATTGTAGATAAGTTTATTGCTGGACAACACAGCTAGCAGTCTCACACACTCTTTAGGTTTTTGAAGTTTTGTGTGTAATGGTTTAGTGTATCAAACCTTACCCTTTTCTCCCAGTATCACAACAGTATGACTCCCAAAGTACGGCTCAGTAAACAAACAAGGACTCTGAAGTCAGAACAGAAAGATACAGTTGGAAGATGAATGATTGTGTTTTTTATGATGCGTAGTAAACTACCCCCTCTTCTTTTTCTCTGTGTTGTTGTTCTTGTGTGTATGCTTTAGAAGTCAAAGTATACATTAGCCACACTTACAAAAAACATTTTGAATTTCATTTAGAACTGAGATTCTACGTTGTAAGCAGAAATCTTATGCTCAGCCATAAGTGTGTTTCCCCACTTTCACAATGCTGAGGTGTCAAATCCACAACCCCCAACAGATGGTTTGTCACACACTGGGTTCAAACACTCAAAAAGCAACACAACAGCAGGTTCAAGAAGGACAAGGCCCCCTTTATTTGCACAGCCTCACACACCATAGATTTTTAAAGTTGTGGTGTACAATGGTATAGCCACAGATGTGACTTCTACTTTTGATAAAGATCACTCCACATGCATATTTCTTAAGAAATGAAGCGTCTTTATTAAGCTCTTATTTATACATGTCTACACAATAATAGACACCGTGTGCTCTGTGACATTATAGTCTTCTACTTCAGCTTCCATTGGTTTGCATTTTCAACTCCCAACCTTTCAGGTTGTTATGAACGACTTATATTTCTAACACTTTGTGATGTAAAAGTGAACCACGCAGCTTTTTTATTTTCTGTCTGATGGAAGGACTTAAGACACGAGTTATTTAAACAATTCTAAATGACAGTGTGACGGCCATAGTACTTTATGCGGGTCAAATATGTTAAGGATAATGTTTCTCAATGTAACATGGCAAAGAACTTTTGGTTAGGATACAACATTTTGTAAACAGTTACCTCAGAACCTGTACTGTCAGATCTATGTATGTAAGGTTAAACTTGCCACAGTACATCCACTTAAGTAAGTAACCAAACACATAAAGTCACCCTCACCAATAATCAACTGTTCCTTGAAAAAACGTAGCACAAACAGACAACTGATTCAGCAATGATAAGTAGAGCTACCCGAGGCCGAGACTCAAGCAGAAGAAAATTAAAAGTTGTTTTTTTTTTTTTATGGCTCGAAAGATTGAAGAAAAATATGTTTAATAATTCAACAAGAGCCGCACCTTCAACACATGTACATTCAAATTTTGGAACAGGCTCAACATTGCTGTTGTTCAATAGTTTTTATCCACTCTCAAAAGTCATTTTATGGCTTTAATATTTCCAGCTGATAAGGAGACTTACAGCATTTCAAATGTGCGTCCAAATGCTTTAAACATCCGCTTTGTCTGTAACGACAGTCTCAAACTGCAGAGCATTGTTTTTACTCAAATTCAGCATTTTCTGATGAAAATTTAGCTGCTTTTTTTTTTCACTGTAACACCCCCCTCAGTGCCATTTTTTAGGATGATATTCTTGGAGATTCATTTTTTAAATATATATTTGTGCTTTTGGAGTGAGGGTATCTAATACGCACGTTGTCACTGTGTTTTGTACTACCAACTGCGAGGGCTCTGCTTTTACTTTGAGCAGTCTGGTTTTATTTTGTCTCGTGAGTGTGTGTGTTTTTCAAAGGAGATCTTCATCAGTTTGATTTTGTTACCACAAACTTTGTGTAAAGTTCACAACAGAGGTAAAGAGATTTAAACACACCAGTTTAAGGAGGCATGCAGGGGTTGGACCAGCTGCACATGACAGGTGAAGAAGAGAGTGTCAGCGGAGATGTGCAACAGAAGCAGAGGGAACATTTTACAAGATGATAAATGGCAGATTTAGATGATTACGGATTTTTGTTGACAAGATTAAAAGACACGTCCATCACAGTTTAGCAGCATTTCAGTTTGATTAAATTAAAGTTGTTGTTTTTTAAAACTACACAGGGTTTATTTTCTCCTTTGATAGTAATCATATTAAACATGTCAGTGATGGAAACAAGAATATAAAGAAAAATGCTAAACGCGTGTCTAATTAAACTGTTCCTGTGAACCATAAATCATCCTTTAGCATGTTCGGTGTTACAAACTTGAAGAAGCACAGAAAAGATCATCAGACATTGATCTAATCCGTTTTCAGCCTTCATTCATATTGAAATGTTGAAATCTTTCCTGCTAGACCGAAGTGTAGCGTTTGATACCGTTGGCCATAACATTTTATTACATCTATTATTAAATGGAGAGCCCTCTTCACACACTGAAGTCAATTATGAAGCTCCACGGCTTCTGTGCAAAGACTAGTTCTGTTTACATTATACTTGCTTTAGAAGGCATAGCATACATTTTTACTGCTATGCAGATGATACCCACTTTTATTGGTTAAACTACTTGTATGTCTTAGATACATAATGAGCTTTAATTTTCTGCTTCTAAGTTCAGATAAAACTGAGGTTATTGTAATATGGCATAAAAATCTTAGAAACACTGTGGCTAACAAGATCCTTACTCTGGACGGCATCGTCTGTTGTAGTGATTTGACACATTATAAGTAAAATTGAAGCACACAATCCCGTCGCACAACATCAACATTTATTTATATACAAAAATAAAAATGCTTTTTTTTTTTTTTTACATAAAAGAATTGTAACTTTACAATTCATCACCGATTACGTGGGTACATAGTCCTCATCCTTAGCCCATAGTGGTTCGGGTAATTCCTCAGGGCCATATCAGGATACGTGGTTGAAAACAGGATACATGTTTTTTTTTTGTTTGTTTGTTTGTTTGTTTGTTTTTGAATGCGCTAAAATGTAAGATACATGCTTGAAAAAGCGTACATGCTTTTAAAAGATGTGGCAAAATGCAGATTACACGTTTTAAGAAAGAAAAAAAGGGTAACTGTTTAAAGATACGGTACCATACGTGTTTTTTTTTGGAAAGAATCAGTCTTTCAGAGAAAGCATTAGCGGCCTCCTTTGTAACATTCTGTGACCATCCACAGCTGTCCGATTTTCACCACATCCTCCCCCACTAGATTGTCGTAGGCCTCGGTAATGGCGTCAAAGACTTTCCTCACTGATTTGAGCTCATGCAAGAGAGTCTCCGCGACTGTGCCGACTTTGACATCGTCCGTTTTGATGTTCCGGGCAATCAGCAGGCGTTGAATGGAAGGAATGAAACGAGGGGTGAGGAGTCTTTTTCTGATGCTGTAATAATTTTCAGCGTAAAAGTCCTCCTCCAACACTTGCAGACACTCGTGCTGTCTCTGGCTGGGTTGATCGAACTTACAGCCGTTGCATTCTTCGGTGCGGTACTTGTTGATTACAAGGTTGACTAGATGATACACCGCTGTTTTCACGGTATCGATGAATAAAGAAGGTGCCCAACCGTCAAGCTCGTCGGCTTGCTGCAGTTTCTCCAAGGGGCGAGAGTAACCGGGCGTGTCGGGTACTATTGTGCTCTCGTCCGAGGAACTGTCCTCCTCAGCGCGACGCAGGGATGCAGAGTCCATCTTTCTTTCTGTTTTTGAGCTAAAAAAAAGGCTTTTGAAGGAATGAGACGGCGGTCTTCTTTTTAAAGTAAAAGAAGGCGGGCGTGGTCTGGAAGTGGGATGTTCTTAGAGGAGCGGGTAGGAGTGGCAGCGATTTTTAAAACCAGAGAGCTGGCCGTCAACTTTAGAAAAGAACGATAATGTCCTTTCTTATCTTTTGGGGTTGAATATCTCCATGAAAAAATGACATCTTGCAGCCCTTCTGCTCAATCAACCATCAATGTGGCAGAACTTGGTACAAGCAGCACCGCCAACAGTAACAGAAATGAGTGTATCAGGGATGCTGTGCAATCTTTACTCTCTGAAGATCCATCCACAAACCCTACATTTGAAGATTGGAGTGAAGACGCACCGTATTCACCAGTGTCAGAGTGGAGCGCACCCCCTTCACCGCCACAAGTGTGGACTATGGACACCGACGATGAGGAAGATTTTTTGTATTTTGGCGACTCTCCCGACATTGATGAGATAGACTGGGCATGGCCACCCTTTCAAGGCCCTGAGGAATTACCCGAACCACTATGGGCTAAGGATGAGGACTATGTACCCACGTAATCGGTGATGAATTGTAAAGTTACAATTCTTTTATGTAAAAAAAAAAAAAAAGCATTTTTATTTTTGTATATAAATAAATGTTGATGTTGTGCGACGGGATTGTGTGCTTCAATTTTACTTATAATGTGTCAAATCACTACAACAGACGATGCCGTCCAGAGTAAGGATCTTGTTAGCCACAGTGTTTCTAAGATTTTTATGCCATATTACAATAACCTCAGTTTTATCTGAACTTAGAAGCAGAAAATTAAAGCTCATTATGTATCTAAGACATACAAGTAGTTTAACCAATAAAAGTGGGTATCATCTGCATAGCAGTAAAAATGTATGCTATGCCTTCTAAAGCAAGTATAATGTAAACAGAACTAGTCTTTGCACAGAAGCCGTGGAGCTTCATAATTGACTTCAGTGTGTGAAGAGGGCTCTCCATTTAATAATAGATGTAATAAAATGTTATGGCCAACGGTATCAAACGCTACACTTCGGTCTAGCAGGAAAGATTTCAACATTTCAATATGAATGAAGGCTGAAAACGGATTAGATCAATGTCTGATGATCTTTTCTGTGCTTCTTCAAGTTTGTAACACCGAACATGCTAAAGGATGATTTATGGTTCACAGGAACAGTTTAATTAGACACGCGTTTAGCATTTTTCTTTATATTCTTGTTTCCATCACTGACATGTTTAATATGATTACTATCAAAGGAGAAAATAAACCCTGTGTAGTTTTAAAAAACAACAACTTTAATTTAATCAAACTGAAATGCTGCTAAACTGTGATGGACGTGTCTTTTAATCTTGTCAACAAAAATCCGTAATCATCTAAATCTGCCATTTATCATCTTGTAAAATGTTCCCTCTGCTTCTGTTGCACATCTCCGCTGACACTCTCTTCTTCACCTGTCATGTGCAGCTGGTCCAACCCCTGCATGCCTCCTTAAACTGGTGTGTTTAAATCTCTTTACCTCTGTTGTGAACTTTACACAAAGTTTGTGGTAACAAAATCAAACTGATGAAGATCTCCTTTGAAAAACACACACACTCACGAGACAAAATAAAACCAGACTGCTCAAAGTAAAAGCAGAGCCCTCGCAGTTGGTAGTACAAAACACAGTGACAACGTGCGTATTAGATACCCTCACTCCAAAAGCACAAATATATATTTAAAAAATGAATCTCCAAGAATATCATCCTAAAAAATGGCACTGAGGGGGGTGTTACAGTGAAAAAAAAAGCAGCTAAATTTTCATCAGAAAATGCTGAATTTGAGTAAAAACAATGCTCTGCAGTTTGAGACTGTCGTTACAGACAAAGCGGATGTTTAAAGCATTTGGACGCACATTTGAAATGCTGTAAGTCTCCTTATCAGCTGGAAATATTAAAGCCATAAAATGACTTTTGAGAGTGGATAAAAACTATTGAACAACAGCAATGTTGAGCCTGTTCCAAAATTTGAATGTACATGTGTTGAAGGTGCGGCTCTTGTTGAATTATTAAACATATTTTTCTTCAATCTTTCGAGCCATAAAAAAAAAAAACAACTTTTAATTTTCTTCTGCTTGAGTCTCGGCCTCGGGTAGCTCTACTTATCATTGCTGAATCAGTTGTCTGTTTGTGCTACGTTTTTTCAAGGAACAGTTGATTATTGGTGAGGGTGACTTTATGTGTTTGGTTACTTACTTAAGTGGATGTACTGTGGCAAGTTTAACCTTACATACATAGATCTGACAGTACAGGTTCTGAGGTAACTGTTTACAAAATGTTGTATCCTAACCAAAAGTTCTTTGCCATGTTACATTGAGAAACATTATCCTTAACATATTTGACCCGCATAAAGTACTATGGCCGTCACACTGTCATTTAGAATTGTTTAAATAACTCGTGTCTTAAGTCCTTCCATCAGACAGAAAATAAAAAAGCTGCGTGGTTCACTTTTACATCACAAAGTGTTAGAAATATAAGTCGTTCATAACAACCTGAAAGGTTGGGAGTTGAAAATGCAAACCAATGGAAGCTGAAGTAGAAGACTATAATGTCACAGAGCACACGGTGTCTATTATTGTGTAGACATGTATAAATAAGAGCTTAATAAAGACGCTTCATTTCTTAAGAAATATGCATGTGGAGTGATCTTTATCAAAAGTAGAAGTCACATCTGTGGCTATACCATTGTACACCACAACTTTAAAAATCTATGGTGTGTGAGGCTGTGCAAATAAAGGGGGCCTTGTCCTTCTTGAACCTGCTGTTGTGTTGCTTTTTGAGTGTTTGAACCCAGTGTGTGACAAACCATCTGTTGGGGGTTGTGGATTTGACACCTCAGCATTGTGAAAGTGGGGAAACACACTTATGGCTGAGCATAAGATTTCTGCTTACAACGTAGAATCTCAGTTCTAAATGAAATTCAAAATGTTTTTTGTAAGTGTGGCTAATGTATACTTTGACTTCTAAAGCATACACACAAGAACAACAACACAGAGAAAAAGAAGAGGGGGTAGTTTACTACGCATCATAAAAAACACAATCATTCATCTTCCAACTGTATCTTTCTGTTCTGACTTCAGAGTCCTTGTTTGTTTACTGAGCCGTACTTTGGGAGTCATACTGTTGTGATACTGGGAGAAAAGGGTAAGGTTTGATACACTAAACCATTACACACAAAACTTCAAAAACCTAAAGAGTGTGTGAGACTGCTAGCTGTGTTGTCCAGCAATAAACTTATCTACAATGTGTTAGTAAAGAGTGACTTGTACTGCTGTCCCATTAAGCAATGGTTTTTCACTGCAAACTATAAAAGGAATCTGGGTTTAAATAGAACATAGTAGTGGTGGATTAAGTGTAGGAAACACTAGTATAAGGTGTCTATGGAGCAAATCTCCTTCAACATTCAAAATGACCAAAGTGAGGACTACAAGCGTTTCTCTCAGTCAACTGATTGTGTTTAGGGTAAAAGCAGCTAAATACACTGAGATTGCTCCACATTGTTAGTGAGCTGCGGGTTTTGTCAAACTTGGAGTGAACAAAAGCAGAAAAACAGTAAAAGATTCGGACATTGAAATTCTGGTTTATTTCATGAATACAATGAAACATTTTAGTCCACAGAGCAAAGTAGCATACATGATAAATGGATACACATAACACAGACAGTGAGAAGTAAAACTCATTGTCATACCAGATGTTATATTCTGTAAACTTAAAATAAACCCCTGAAATTATAGTTTAGTGTTTTAAGTCTTCTATTAAAAAACATGAGTCAACACTTTAACGACGCTTAAATTCGCAGTCGTTATGATGATAAAACATATTCTCTCATTAACAAATGTCTGCACTGTCACTTGTCATGAAAATCTCCAGAGCCAGGGTTCAAGCTTCCTCTTCAATCACCACTGATCATTATTAGAGCCCACAAAAGATTTTTCACATTATCCCATAAACAACATGCGTTTATAGAAATCATTGTGACAGAAAGATTTAGATTCTTGTTTCACAATGTGCATGAACTTAAAATCTTTAGTTTCATACTTATAAAGTATAGAAAAGATTACATTTGTTCCAATGTATGAAATACACTTCTTGTAAAACAAAAAAAAAGTTGATTCGAAATGCATTAAAAAAAAAAAAAAAGCTCCTGCCATCACCTTTCTCCTGTACACACATAGCATTACACTCACTCACTCACACACACATGCACAGAGAGAGAGAGATCATTAATACAAAAGATTGCAGCAGCTTTTGGATTTTCACTCTTTAATATGAACATAAAATTCAGTGTTTTGCCTTTGCTTCAATGAAGATGTGTCTTTAAATCTACGATACCTTTCTTGTTCAGAAAGTTTGCTGACATAGAAAAGAAGTGGTTAGGGAACTCAGTAAGTATGAACAACAATAGCTTAGGGACACTTTCTCAAATAAAGAGGATTTCATCATCTGCAGTTCGTGAAAAAAAAAGTGCCACATTAAAAAAAAACAAATCAGCAGATCCACAAATTATGGATACAGACTTATCAGCATACAGTTTAAAGGCATGCATTAGAGTGCATTGGTGCACACTTGGGCATCTTTTATTTAACATGGTTATACCACTGTGAATTTTGCTATATAAATATGCTCAAGAGTCTAGAGTGTGACGAAAATATAAATTTTTAAATCAGTAACTTTGCAAATTTAGAGGAAATGTTTTTGGTCAACAAATGAGTCGCCTTTTAAACAGGGTTTGAATAATTAGCGCTGACAGACAGACATACATACATACCGTGTGAAAGGATGTCTTGGAGCAGAGAACACGCTGTATTGTTGCTTTTCTCTTATGCATAAGCAACGCCAGCATGTCAGAAACGCTCTGTGCGGGCAAAACCGGTTCCAACGCATGTCGAGGCATCAACTGGCCTTTCTGCCGGCTGGCTGGACCCTCAGCTTTCATGCTGGGATCTGCAGCACAACTTCGCACTGGCCACTGGGGCAAAATGGATTTAAAACTTTGAAGTACTAGTTTGGTTCTTCACTGCTCGCAGAGAATTAACAATTAAAGAAAGTGATCCAACACGAAACTCAATTCAAACAGCACAGTCGGAATTGTCCACAACCACGCTCAGTTTCACAAATAAACAAAAAACTTGCACCAGCCATAGACACAGGAGGGAAAACTTCCCAGAAACTGACATTGTAATAAATTAATCATGCTAAAGTCGCCTCTACGCCTTTTTGGAAAGGTCCAGAGCCTTTATACAGAGCATATGCCAAGCAGACTTAGTGTGAGATAAATAATATGTAGCCTTAAAATTTAACATCTAGAGTTTAAAGAGACACACGCGTCAGTACCTTCGCTATTGTCTCTAAACATTAAGATCCATTAAAAATCAGTTTTATCAACAGAGGACCCATGAAACGAGCAAAGCTGACAATTCTGAAGAGCACGGTGCATGCTCTCATTTCACAAGTGGACCTACATTTTCCAGAAAGACCACACAGTTAAAACCTGTAAAATACTGAATTAAGAGTTTTGCACTATGTTTCACCAAGTTAAAAAACAAATCCAGCAAAGTTGCTTCTACCAAAAGCATTTATCTTTCAGATCAGTGTCTAAAAAGCACCATTAAAAAAATGTGATCCTGCATTTACAAAAGTAACTCATTCACAGTGAAAACCAAAACGCACACAGCGTTTGATAAACAACATTAAAATAATGTATTGCACATCTATGTTTTAAAAATGGCATCAAAATTCAATGCGTATTTTCTCTAAAAATTTACGGTCGAATACACAAACTAACGTGCGGGTGTCAGGCTCAAGGATAGAGTTTGCTGGCTTTTATAAACCTTTATGCCTCTTCCCCCACCCCAAAGCACAGACCTCAAATTCACCTTAACTACACCCCTCCCCAAAGTGCAGTTGTTAAAAACACACAAAATCTACCATTTCGGTTAGAGTGTGTAAAAACATTATTGCACAAGTAACTCCTGTTTGTATATATTCACACTGAAAACTAAAACGCATCGGCTGATAAACACTAATTAAATAATGCGTTGCACATCTGTGTTTTAAAGAATGTCTGGGAAAGCCCTCGTGTAGTTTTGTTTTAATTATTTTAAATTTTAACTGAAAATTAATGCGAACTAACGGCACTGTTCTTAGGTGAAAGGTTTTTTTTTGGGGGGGGGGGGGGATGCAGTTATTTAATGAAAGGGATAAAACTTTGGTCTCTCTCCACATCCTTATTCACCATTTCTTGAGATGAACGGCGTCTTAAAGTCTGAAACAGCCAACAATGAGTTGATAGAAACAATGCATCAAGGTTGGGGAGTCGTTTAACTAACTGTAGAAAATCTGCTTATAAAACACACTGCCGTTTCAGTTCGATTATCTGACAACAAAAGTCTTTCTATAGAATAAAAAGACAAAGAAATTCCTGTTTGTATAAATTTACCATGAAAAGCCCGAGATGCCTGCAGCGGATGATGAACCTTAATTAAAAAAACACCCTGCTAGGAGGAAACAGAGCATGCGCAGTGGGACCGCACGGCCACAGGAAGTGCCCCATTTCGGAAGAGTGAAAGCGCGTACATGAGAGTGCATGCGCGCGTGCTCGTACGTGCACAAGATGCCAGTTTTTAAGCTCGGCAAAGGGGGTGTGGGGGGCAATCCCCCCAGGCAAAAACCCCCACCCCTCCCCTGACCTCTGACCCCTCACCCCCCACCCCACCCCTCACCCCCCCCCTCCCTCCCCCCAAAAGGTGCCATATATATTCTTCTTCTGTCCACTCATGATACAGTACACACATGTAGTTAGTTATACCCACTCACCTTTGATTACTGAATTACATTTACTTCATCGAGTGAACGCAATTCAGATTTGTGTGAACATTTGTCCTGGATTAACTCTTTGGGGGTCTTTACCTTACAATATAACATAATTTGAGTCAAGATTTGTTGACTGTTTAAGTGGTGCTACATGAATAAAACTGAATAGACCTGAAATTTTGGACGGATGGATGACCACAGGCCTCTCAGCACAGGGCAGGGCTGACAGGACTTTTCCCCATATGATAAATAAAACACAAAAAATATTAAGATAGATTGCTACCAAACTTAAAGATAAAAGTGCATTTACTTAAGACTGAGACTTAAACTGTAAACAGCAGCGTAGTGAATAAGGATCTGTGTCCACAAATCCTCAGGAGTGACAACAGTTAAACATCAGTTGAAAATCTTCAGTGCTTTTTCTCCGCTGTGTTCAAATGCTCTTAGCTGTTTAAGTAGAGGAAAAAGTTTGACATATTGCACGACCACTAAATGTTAGAGAAGCCTCTGAAAACGAGGTCACGGTTACTTCCCAAACAAAAACCTTGCTTGTGCGCACAGAACCTAAATCGCAACAAATAAGACAATAATAAGACAAATGACTACAAAGTGACACCAGAGGCTGGAGAAGAGCAAGCATAAAGTGACACGCCATGTGTGCACACTTTCTCTTGGTACCACGCTTCATATATCACTGTGATAACGTCCTGAATGCAGCCTGCATGTTAGTCCATCAAGTTCAATCTGAGCTTTAAATAAAATAAATTCAGCTTTTCCTTTGATTTTCAGAGTTGCTCAGTTCATACAGGAACTTCAGCAGTCGGCGTTAACGTGTCACTGTTTTGCTCCTCCATCTCAGCCACTGAGACTAGTCACAGTTTATTCTGAGGAAAAAAAGAGAAACAAAAAGATATTTTAAAGTTTTTTGTTGCTGTTGTTTATTTTTAAGCTAAAAAGGAAAGAAAAGCTAAAAATACAAAGGATTAGGGCTGTGCGATACAGGGTTTTAATAGTTTTGCAATTTTCATTAGTTTTTATTTTTATTTAGTTTTGACTTCAGATTTTCAATTTTATATCAGTTTTAATTAGTTTTTACCAACTGTTTGCTAGTTTAGTTTAGTTTTTATTTTTTTGAAAATCCTTAGTTTCAGTTTAGTTTTGATTAGTTTCAGTTATAGTTTTAGTTGTGTTTGCAATAATTAAGTGTAACAAAATCACAGTTTCATCATATCAGTCATGCTCTTCTGCTTATCCTTGGGTATGTTGCTATTCCAGCTACCATACCCTGCACCCTGGACAGGCCCCCTGTCTGTCGCAGGGCTAACACGCAGAGACAGACAACTCACATTCCCACCTATGGGTTCTTTAAATAAATAAATAAATAAAGGCAGATGAACAACCATTGATACCAGGCAACTATAAAATGTATATCATGGCCCCAATGAGACTATTAACTCTTGCAGCACCGGGTGTTAAGGCATTTGACTCACACAGTTAGGTATCCCAGTCCTGTTGTCTCGGGATGCATCTTGCCTGGTGTTAGCTTCTGTTTTCTGGGGATGAGGGTTGGGCGTGCTCCCTTACCTTCTCAAGGTAAGCTAGCTTAGCCTTCTTGTGTGAGCTTTTCAAGTGCACTTTAAGGTTTGTGGGATTTTTTTCCCTTTAGAAATGTCCCTCATAATTTGTCTCTTTCCACTACAAGACACTTGCTTTATCTAAAACACAGTCATATTCAAAGTAATCCCAAATTGGACTCTGGCGCTTTCTCCCGACTTTTCCTGACATGATTCTGCGCGTGGACGGAGCGGCAACACAGACGACTCGACTAACGTACTGCCACCTGCTGGCATAATGAGACACAGCAAGAAAAAAACCTGGAAACTAAACTTCATTTTCACCCTTGACTATTGTATGACACACACACATCAACGAAAACTAAACGCATTTTTGCTATAAAGTCAGTTAATTTTAGTTAGTTTTGTGAACACTCATTACAGTTTTAGTTAGTTTTCCTTTTTTTGTTTTTGAGAACCTTCACAGACACTTTTTTTGTTTTTATTTTTATTTCCGTTAACGAAAATGTTTTTTCACTTCTAGTTTTCGTTATTTCGTTAGTTTTCGTTAACGATAATAACCTTGGTGCGATATGACCAAAACCTCATATCCTGATATAAGACATTTCTCATCCCTATAATGAGCTATATCAAAAGATATTTTGCATTTTCTGTGAATCTCGGGCAACTCGACCTGTGTGAAGTGTTTTCAGCTGGACATTGTGTACCTGGAGTCAAGTGTTTTGACTGATGCATGAAACTATATACTTTTACTTTCTGTCAAAACTACATTTTTATTGTTTAAAAAAAATGCACCTTTCACTGCACATTTACAGTTAAGTAATATTTTTGCAACAGTACAGTCAGCCATCTTTGGTGTGTACACTACATAGTTGTGCAGAAGTCTGCACAAACCAGATATTCTTGTTTACTTAATACAACTATAGACTAAAACACCTCAGAAAGTTGAGCCAAAGGTTTTTTTTAATAACAACATAGATAGATGGATAGAAAAAAAATGAGATTAAATATTTTATTCAAGCAAGAAGGCAGGCACAAGCATGTCACTCTTGACCTCCATGTAGAAGCATTTGATCATGAATTACACATTTCATCAGGGGTGAAACCTCCAAATGCAGAATCTGTGGTATAAAAAGTTCATTTTATTTTTGTCAGTTCCACAAAATATCTGAAAAAGTATTATTTTTCAAGTGGAAAAAGGCATGAACGTTAAATTTTTTCAGGTGCCAAAATTTTACACTCTATTCATTTTTTCCGGCAGTGACATTGGATTTGGGACTAATGCTAGGGTGACATTGATGCTCTCCAAAACTACTGTTTGCAACAAGCCATCTATCTCATTGCTGAGCTCAATAGTGAGATCCTGGGGTTGCTTCTCAGCAGATAGTGTCTCTGAAGATTCTTTCTGTCGAGCCAGTACAGGTCCGCTGGCTCTCAGACACTGGTACAGATAATCTTGCATACAACTCTGATGTTTTCAAAAGATTTGGACCTATTCTTTCGTCATCAGGTATTATATCACTGAATGTAGGAGGAATATGTAGTTTCAAGCATTAGTGGGTTGTACTTGTAATTTTTACTCCCTGCTTTTTTAAAATGATTTGTTTGATCATAGTGTCATGGTCCCTATGTCCTCACTGGTCTGGCCTGCCATTTCTACCTATCTCTCCACCTCTAGCTCTCTACCTGTCCCTCTCTACTATCTATGTGTGTGTGTGGTGTTCTCATCTTTATACAACATTATTTGTTCCAAATTTGAGCATAGAGTTTTTTCATATCCCATGTGACAGCCATAGGGCTGTAATGAGCCACCTAGAAAATCCTTTCCCAGCGGATCTTAGACACTAACAACTGGGTGTCTTCTTCCTAGATGCAAATGTCAAGACTTTCTCGATATAATCTGTCCCTAATCATCACAAAGTATGGCAATGTGAACACTGCATCCATGTGACCAACGATTTTGATCACTTGGTCAAAGGCAGAGTGTTTTGTCACAAGTTGTTCTAGTGTAAAATCTTCTGTGGATTGAATTGCTGGGGTCTCCCATGAAAGCCCTGCCGTTTCCTCCTCCACAGAGTCGGACGACCTTGCATTACCGCTGAGCACAGCTCAGCTCAGCTAACTGCAGGCAGTCAGTCAATTTTTCTCCTGGCACCAAGGAGGCTTATGCCAGCCCACATCAGGTGCCTGATTAGCAGCAAAGTGAGCATGGACCTAGCTATAGTGCATTACCATTTCCAGACTGAAGGCCAAGTTTACAAATGTAGCACCATTTAAGGGAAAATAAACAGGCTTTCCAGTGGTATAAGATTTATTGGCAAGGATCATTGTTATGTATTCCATAAAGTATTTTCTCATCTGCCTCCACAAGCACATGAACTTTGGTGCAATCCCATTCATAATTAATAGGGTTTAATATGATCTCGACATACCCTATAACAGCTTCAACTCTTTTGGGAAGGTTTTCCAGAAAGTTGAGGAGTATGTTTATGGGATTTTTTTTTTTTTACCATTCTTCCAGAAAAGCGTTTGTGAGATCACATACTGGTATTGGATGAGAAGGCTTGCTCACAGAAGTTATTCCCAAAGCTATTCTACTGGGTTAGGATCAGGAATATGCGCAGTTAGGGGCCATCCCCACAAACTTCCCACAAAGTCGGAAGCATGTCTTTGTATGCTAAATCATGAAATGTTCTTTTCATGGAACCAAGGGACAGAGCCCAACTCTTGAAACAACCTCACACCATAATCAGCAAACCATAATTCACCAAACGTTATACTTGGCACAGTGCAATGAGATAAGTGCCATTCTCTTGGCAACCATCACACCCAGACTTGTTTGTCAGCTTGCCAGACAGACACATGTGAGTCATCACTCCAGAGAGCACGTCTCCACGGTTATCAAATCCATTGGCAATGCTTTGCATTGTGCTTGGTGATGTGAGACTTGGATGCAGCTGCTCGGCCTTAGAAACCCATTCCATGAATGTCTCTACGCACTATTCTTGAGTTAATGTGAAGGCCACATGAAGTTTGGGGGTCTATACTGTTTGACTCTGCAGAAAGAAAGACCTCTGCACACTATGCACCTTAGCATCTGCTGACCTAACTCTATGATTTTACATGGCTCAAAACTTCATCGTTGAGTTGCTCTTCCCATTTGTTTCTACTTTGTTTTAATGCCACTAACATTTGACTGTGGAATATTTAGTAGTGGGGAAATTTTATGACTGGACTTGTTTCAAAAGTGTCATCCTATCACAGTACCATGCTGGAATTCACTTCTACACAATGTTTGTGTAGAAGCAGTCTGCATGCTTTGGTGCTTGATGGAAGTGACTGGAACACCTGAAATGAATGATTTGGATGGGTGAGTGAATACTTTTGGGAATATAGTGTCTGCATTTGCTATTACAGTGATGTTGATTCCCTGTTCATTTGGAAAAATTCCACATTTATTTTATGGTATAACATTTTACCATAGTGTTGTTTTCACTTATGTGATAATGGTGTTAACTAGTAGTAATATTAGTAGCAGTAGAAGATCATTTAAAAGCACACACAGAAAGTGCATCAGAGCCATTCTATATGAGCTTAATGAAGCATGTGAATTTTAATTGAAAATGGTTTTGATGACACTTTTATCTGAGCTGTAGTGCTGACTTATTACAAACTACCCAGTAACCAGTGTTGAAGGCTGTGGACACAGGACTCATCATACAAGTAAGTGCAGCCTATTTGCTGTCAAAAATTTTAAAGAGTTTTGATATAAACCCTTAAATATAAATGTTATATATTAGAAAAACATACTTTCAAAACATTTACTTTCTAAGTTAAATCTAAACCTTCCTTTTCAAAGTAATAATAGTAAATGTAACTATAACAATTATAATTAATTCAATTATTATAATTATCAATATATAACTATAATAATTGGTCCATTATTCAAATTTGTATGTAATATGCCATAAAGGTAACCAGTTGCTTGCTTGAGACCAAACAACCACAAAAGAAAACAAAAGAAAACAAAAGGTAAACTTGACTTTTTCCTGCAAAAGCAGGAATGTTATAACAAACTCTGCTGTATTCTGTATTTCTTGTGTGACAGTGACTGGGTTGCTTAATGGGACTGTATTCATTGATTCTCCATGGTCAAATCCAGAAAAGTGGGTTCTGGTGACTGTGTTGGGCTTGGAGATGACCATGGGTGTTATGGGAAACAGTTTAGCTCTGCTTGTCAAAGTTCTGGTAAGGAGGTTTGATTGTTCCTCACACTGATGTTTCATCTTAGATATCTTTGTGTGCAGAAAACCAAACCACTAGATGAAGTTTTATGAATGTTATTCTTATAGAAATCAATATTTACCATTAACTGACAATTACCAGTGGTTTAATTGTTATTTAATTGTGTTAATATATCAAAAGCAATGCCTCATTATGAAAACACCCTTCTACTAGTATAACCTTGTCTATTATTAGAAAATTTTAACTTAAATATTTTAAATTAAGTTCTTAATCAGCAAGAAAGTTTTCCCATTGTTCCAGAAATCGTGAGGTTTGTTAAGATGAAACTTTGCAAAGCTAATACTTGCTGCCATGCTCTTTTTAAAGAGAAGAGGCTTTCTTCTGACAAACAAGTCATACTAGTTCTGTCTTTTTCTAATAGAACTGTCATTAACGTTTACGTTTAACAAGGTCTGTAGAGTTGTAACTCTTCAGTTCAATTCAGTGAGCTAGGCCCTAATTTTATGCACCTGTGGCAATGGGACTAAAAAAGCATTTCAATGTACAAATGAAGAGGCAGCATAATCCTTTTATCTGCATAATCAGGGTGTAGTCTGTTTTGTAAGCACTTTTTTTAAAAAAGAGGACTGCATTTATTTGTTCAAATATGTTGAAATGTTTTCATGGGACTGTATGTTCACTCCTCCTCTTGTGTCATTGATTCTAAGTGCCGAGGAAAGTTCTGCTGTCGTTACTGGTTTCCTTTCATGAGTCTAACCCTCTCAGACTTAGGTAAAAATGCACCAACGACTATCCATTATTTGATTTGTTCATTTATTGTATGCTGGCTTTGGGCGTTTTTAAAGGGTGTTCTAAATAAATATAAATAATACTACTGATTAATTAATAATAATAATATTTATTATTAATATAATAATTATTATTATTATCATCATTTTTATACTTTTCTCTGTTTGTTGGTTTCTCAGTGTCATGATAACTAACTCATTTCTGATAATGAACTGTGTTGTCAAGGCTCCTGCCTCCTCCTCATCTCGACCTCCATGCTGACCATACTCACAGGAGGTCAAAAGTCACCGTGGTGTGAGGTGGTCACCCTGCTGAAGTTTGCGTTTGTCAGCTCATCTATAGGGAGTATAGGTACTACACAGCTTCATACACATAGGACCACATGGCTCTGTTCTGTGTTTAAACCCTTGAAAATGGAGCTTGGCTAAACTAAATGTGCACTGAGTTTAATGTAAGGTAGATGTTCCATTCAAATGTTATGAGGTAAATAATTGAACCAGACAACTACTTAATTGAAAATTTTTACTGAGTTTTATTTCATGCTTTATTTCATTCAGTGCTATGTACAAATGTCTACCCTTTTAAGACTAAACCAGTAAAAGAATTACATTTAAAAACTAATAATAATAAGTAATTAAATTTAACAAAAATTAACGTTTGTCCTTTGAAATCAATACACCGTACCTATTTATAGGTAGTAATAATAATAAATAAATCTAAATGAGGTTTTGTAAAGAGAAAAAAGAAGAAAAGGTAAAAAATAAAATGACAGAGCAGAAGTAAAATAAAACAGGTCACCAACCTGTAACCAAACACATATGAAAAGCAAACAAACAAAACAAAAAATACACAAACGAACATGCAAGCTTGCTGTATTGTGTGTGAACATCTTGTGAAAACCAAATTTTTCCATAACTTTATCAAGAAATTCCCATCCAACTGAATCAAATGCTCCTTTTCTACAGCCAGACTCAAAAAATAGCCCCCACTTCTTCTCTGTTTATACATTCAGTGGTATAAAAAGCTCTTCCTATATGATCATGAGTCTTCCTATACTGGGTGATTCCAGATTGGTCATTGATTAAAAAATACATCACTTCCAGTCTTTTTGCCAAATGGTAGTATACATTTTATAGTCCCGGTTCAATACAGTGATTGGTCTATGTGCCCCACATTCTATTATGTCCTTACCCACCTTACCAGTAGTTGACTTACACTACTCTTCTGAAAATTCATTGGACCCTTGTGATTTTGAAGAGAAAGGAATAGCATCACTAACAAATATAGCTGTGTTTGTGCGATCTCACAACATATGTTGACTTGACACAACACAGGGATCCAGGAGGCTGTGGCGAATAGCTCCAACTCCAGCTTTTAGCTCAAGCTCCATACTTTACCAGCCCACACTCAAGTCTCACTGACTCTGCTCCCAGACTTTCCTCTCCAGCGCCTTCCTGCCCTTTCAATCTCTGAGACACCCTGCACGTTTCGTACAGACCTTGTTAATTGCAGCTCCTGCCACACACCACACCACATCATGACCGCCAATTGGCCCTATACAGCCTTTTGTCAGGATACTTAATTAGGTCAATTAGTCAATCTTTTGGTTCGGGAAACATAATCTGGCAGAATATTCTGAAACTCGTGAAACTAAAACAGTTCTGAATTTACACAAGCTTTAATACAAATAAACCAGAGCTAGCAAAACATTTAAAACACGATAAGAATTACTTTGTATTGTCATATTGTTTTATTTCATGAATCTACGTTGTTTTTCATGTTTGGGCTATTATAACAACATTTTAAGGTAAATTAAGATATACTTTATTTATCTTACAGCAGTCCTATGTGTGCAGAGATCAATTGGCATAAATTCGATAGATGGCGCCATCTTTGTTGTCATGGTGACAGCATGTTTGGCTTCTTGGGTTACAGGGGTAGTTTTTGGGAGCATCCCTGTTGTCTATGCTTGGATCAGGTATGTAGCTAACTGAAAGCTTTCAGCATGTGCTTTGCAGTTCTCTGTTCTTATATTCATGTCAGTCTTACCGTCTTTGATTTCCAGGTACGATCCTGCTGAGACACTCTGTACTGTGTTCTTGGAGAGCAGCTACTCAGACATGCTGGTCTACAATCTCTGTGCTTTCTCCATTTGCATCTTCTTCCCCTTACTTCTCATCTTTGGCTGCTCTGTAATGATGGCTACTGGCTGCCACTTTAGTGACAGGTAAACCAGCTGAAAGAAGTGCAAAAACAATTTGAGGCAATGTTAAATACTAGCAACTGCTTATCAGATGTTGATGACTGTCAGTTATACTGTTATACTATTCTTTCAAAGCTTAGTTTATTAATTGTCTGACAGAAATCAAGCAAGGGTTAAATGACATCTTCCTCCAGTTAAATACAAAGAAAACAGAAAGTTTGATTATTGCTCCTGGCCATATAATCGCAGAAATTAATCAGCTTCTTAGACTCTTCTGTTCAATAAAGTCTCAGAAATTTGGGCGTTATATTTGACAGTTAAGGTCGTTTTGTGAACCACTACAAACAACTTGTTCTGAATAGTTTTTATGATCTAAGACATTTCTAAACTCAGACTACTGGCGTCAGACTACTTCAGATGATTATTCATGCTTTTACTGCTTCTTTTGTGGTCTACTGTAACAGTCTTTGGTAACACTTTCTATTACAGCTTGGTAATAAAAAGGTAATAGTAGGGTAAAAAGGCAGAAAATAGGAACATGAGATGTGGTAATTTATAAGATATTACCTCAGATATAACCTCATGCTTCTTCCACAGCTCTTAGGTCTTCGGGTCAGAGATTGCTATTGGCCCCATGTATTAGGATCAAAACATGGGGATTCTCTTCCATTGTCTTTACGCTGTACATACTCCACTGACTCTTTTGAAAAGCAACTGAAGATATTTCTACACAGACAAGTTTTTAATTCATTTGTTGTTTTATGTTTTCAATTTATTGTTTTATATTATTATTTTATTTTTATTTCTGGTTTTATTGTGAAGCACTTTGTCATTTTTATCTGTGAAAAGTGCTATATAAATAAGCTTGCTTACAGTCAACAGCCACATTCATTAATGATCTATAGCACTTGGAAATTTGCTAGGATTTACTTTAGTGGTCTGGAAAGTAGGAATCTGTTCATTTTAACCTATAAGAACTTCAAAACAGGGGATGTTAATATCCATACACAAGTTTTACCTTTAAAAAGAAACTAAAAAGGCCAATGTCCAGAAATTAACTTTAAAATTTAACCAATTTTGCAAGGGCAAAGCAAACAGCTCAGTCAGTAATAAATAATCACATAATCAAATTCTTAAAAAATTTAGGAAAAAACGAAAAGCTTAAAATAATCAAATCTAAACTGTTGCTAATTATGTACTACCAGTTTTGCTTCCGTTTTTGTGGACGTGAGAGAGAACACCCTGGTCATAGGTTAATTCTTCCCCCATGCAGGATATAATCTATTTTGAGGAGGCAAAACTCCTTACAAAGTTCCCAAAAATTCATCTAAGTTCCAATCCAATGGCAGTGAGCAAAACTAGGAAATTTTATTTGTGATCTACAGTGGGTTGGGAAAAATAGGCTAAATCCTCTGGGTTTCATGCTGTGAAATCCTCAAATAGCCACAAGTTATTTTATTTTTTATTATGTTGCACATTTAACTTATTTGTTCATTCTTACCATTGTTTCTTTGTTCTGAGTCTCCATGTAGATCAGGTGTTGCAAAGGGCCTGCCCAGCATTTCCTGACTTTTAAAGTGCTGATGATGTCATGTCTGACATGATGTCATGTCTGACATCATCAGGCTAAACTAAGAGAAGGTTTTTTTCAATAAGAATGTTTTCTTTTGTTTGTTTCAGGATTATGTAATGATTTGTTGAGAATATTTTTCTTATGTAGAGCCATTTAGCTGTGTAAATGAGTTAATCAGGAGGGTTCTGAGCTTTATGTGATTCTTAGCTATTTGTGTTGAGTTTTAGATTTCTCATCTTAAGCTAGTGGTACTGGCTAGACTAAGTGAAAGTGAACTGACAGTCAGCTGAGACTGACTACATATAGTTAGTTTCAGCTTGGTTCAGATGAGGGAGGAGAGGTGAGCTGTGCTACCCAGTCCATGTGTTTTGTTTTCTGTTATGAGTTTATGTGGGGGAGATTTGGTTAAGTTTCATCTATAATGGAAGTCACTATAAATAAATTGCTCATCTCTAGGAATGTCTGCTGAGTCTGCTTACCACCACACAAGCCCACAGCCAGGAGATGACACAGCAGACAAAAAAATAATTCGATTCAGTTTTATTTATAAAGCGCAACAGCAGTTGCCTTGAGGCGCTTGATATTGCGGAGTGACTGTAGCTCAGGAGATAGAGCAAGTCATCTACTGATTGGAGGGTTAGTGGTTTAGCCAGAGCACTGTTGAGCCAACTATTCCTTTAGCACTATCTAGTAATGAATTCTTGAACTTCTTCACCAATAAAATTTTAATCATTAGAGAAAAAATTACTCATAATCATCTCACAGATGTAATATTATCTACAGGTATCTTAGTACCATTGATATTCATTTAAGTTAACTTCAATAATTACTTCCTCCAAACCATCAACGTGTCTTTTAGACCCCATTCCTACAAAACTGCTCAAAGAAGTCCTGCCATTAATTAATGCTTCAATCTTAAATATGATCAACCTATCTCTAATAATCAGCTATGTACCACAGGCCTTCAAGCTGGCTGTAGTTAAACCCTTACTTAAAAAGCAATCTCTAGACTCAGCTGTCTTAGCTAATTATAGGCCAATCTCTAACCTTCCTTTCATATCAAACATCCTTGAAAGAGTAGTTGTCAAACAGCTAACAGATCATCTGCAGAGGAATGGCTTATTTGAAGAGTTTCAGTCAGGTTTCAGAGCTCATCACAGCACAGAAACAGCTTTAGTGAAGGTTACAAATGATCTTCTTATGGCCTCTGACAGTGGACTCATCTCTGTGCTTGTCCTGCTAGACCTCAGTGCAGCGTTCGATACTGTCGATCATAATATCCTATTAGAGCGATTAGAACACGCTGTAGGTATTACAGGTACTGCACTGCAGTGGTTTGTATCATATCTATCTATCAAGGTTTTATTTAATCTCTCCCCTAACTCGTGAAGAAGAACCTGAGATACCAAAACTTCTCCACTTGTGGTAGCAACTCTTCCCTGACCAAGGTTGGCACTCCACCCTTTGCTGGTTGACAATCATGGCCACAGATTTAGAGGTGCTGATTTTCATTCCTGCCGCTTCACACTCTGCTGTTAACTGCTCTAATGCGGGCTGGAGGCCACCACATGATGAAGCCAAGAAAATCACATCATCTGCAAAAAGCACAGATAAAATTCTGAGGCCACCAAAGTAGGAGCTTGCTGCCACCTGGCTAATCCCAGTAATTCTGTCCACAAAAATTATGAACAGAATCAGTGAGAAAGGGCAGTCCTGGTGAAATCCAACACCCAACAGAAATGGGACACCAGACACCCTACACTTCAGAAGCACCCCTCCATAGGGCACTCCGAGGGATGCTGTTGAATGCAAAACAGATGTAGATTGGTCGGTCAAACTCCCACACCCCCTCAAATATATCTGAGAGGATAAAGATCAGATCCAGTGTTCCACAACCAGGACAGAAACGCCATTGCTCCTCTGTGTCCGCAGTTCAACAACCAGTACCGTGGAACCTACCTACCCAGGCAGAGTGTGATCCCCTTGTGTACACCCACCTCTCTCCCTTCTTAAAGATGGGAACCACCACCTCAGTCTGCCAGTCCAGAGGCACTGCCCCAGATCTCCATGCAATGTTGCAGAGATGTGTCATTCAAGATAGCCCTACAACATCTAAAGCCTTTAGGAACTTAGGGAAAACTTCACTCACCCCAGGGCTCCAGCCAACAAGAAGCTATTTAGCTACCTCAGTGACATTACCCCTAGTGAGGGGCAAGTTATTCCTCGCCCCCCAGACGGCTTCTTATGCAGAAGGCATCCCAGCGGGAATAAGGAGGTCCTTAAAGTATTACTTTATGTTCAGCAACACCCCACCACCCTAAATCATCATGTGGATAGAACACTGCTTTCCCCTGCAGAGGACAAATGGTCAAAATTGCTTAAATCTACAATGTATATGCAGCTCAACAGCGACACCCTGTGACTTATTCCAGTCACTGCCTTACATATGTCTTCAAATGATATTGAAGGCATACAACATAGGCATACATCTCTATGATATATAGAGTTGCATGATGGTTTGCCAGTCATGGCCACACCAAAGTCCTCCCACACCTGAGGCTTTGCTTCAGCTACCGCATGAGTCATGTTCTGCTTGCCAGTGTGCATCAGCTGTCTCTGGAGTCCTACATGCTAACGAAGCCCTACAGTGCTAAGCCTTTGTTTGGCTTGTTTGTTTGGCTCAGCGCTCTGTGGAGGGTGTTACGGGTTCAAAATATTGGGGATGGATACAAGAGGAAAACCAAAATAACAACACTGGTCCGGCCGGGTCAAGTCAAAACGACGATTTTAATGAACACACGTGTGGGAGACAAAGACTGCACGCAGACAGCAAAACTCTCTCACCGAAAACCACACAACAATAGTTTTTATGAACATCAGGGTATTAGAACGCCCCCTCATGCGTAAAGTAGGTACAATACAATCAATGTTGATAACTTTTAACACATTGGAAGAACATCTTCTTCTTCCCGAGGCCAGATCCTTCCCAGTAATCTTCCACTCTGCTTATCCCCTGGAACAAACCGTCTCTCCTGCAAGCATAATCAAACAGCTACAAGGCCTTGCAAACTATTATTTAAATATTTGAACTCTCCCCTACACATGAGTTTAACTACCGTGTGTGCGCCTAGGCCTCAGCATTCACTCTGTCTATAAGGACAGAGGCCAACCCTTCATGTGTGCAATAACCTAACTGAAACCATACATGTAATATGTTGAATAAATGTTCTAATCAAATGCCACTACTCAAAGCTTAATAAAAGAATATAAATGGATAAAGGACAATAGTGAATAAAATGGTATATGTGTTTTGTAAGCGTGTTCTTTCTATAGCTCAAGATCCTTAACACAATAGACTGTTCGGTCCTCGCGCCGAACAAAGTTTCCAACCCTCCACTAGTTGATCGAGCCCCCCTCATTGGCAAGCACAAAAATACAATGCATGTATATGAAAAGGATTATCACTGCACCTGTAATAGAAAATATTAATATGGGATTATGACGATACCTGTAATAGAAGTTGTAGCATAAGGCCGACAGCCTAAAGAAATTCTCTAATCCAATAACAATTAATGATGATAAGTAAATGAAGTAATGAGTAATTATTGCCAATACACACTACTTAAAGGTTAACAAAAGATATCACTAAATAAAAGATCATAAAATAACATGATGTAAGTGTCTTGTAAGCATGTGCGGCCTTCTACGCTCTGAGCCACTTCCCTCAATAGATCAGCCAAACATCCCGCTGACTGTAGCTTTTAACCCTTACTGACTTGAGCACAACTCCATAATAAGCACCAGGCGGTAATGTGTATAAAGATGATCATGGTTACACCTGCAATGAAAGATTATATGATTATACTAAAACCTGTAAATAGAAGATTAACATGAGGTTATAACAATCACTGTCATCCAAACTTTAATGTAATGTCAATAGCTTCAATAAATGCTTTAATGCAATGCTTATTATATGATTCTGATGCAATGATAAAATAACAGTAAAATATATTTTCTCAAGGGCGATGGTGATGACATCATCATTCATGGACCAATTTGCTCTGGGAGGGGGGTAGATGGTCTCTGATGTGCTGAGGCACTACCTGCTCAAAACACTCAATGACTACAGACGTCAGTGTACCAAATATAAGATTTACAGCCATGCCAACAATAAACCATGTAAGCTGAAGTGTTCTCCAGCTGCTCCAAGGTTTGCTCAACATATTCCAGAAAGACCCATACGTGCCATGTACAGTACATATGGATTGAGCTGTGTGAGAGAGGAAGGAAGCAGTGGCATGGCTTTTTCAAATAACTGTTACAGCTCATGACCCAGAAACAAGAAATGGATCCAGGAGCAGATTCAAGCGGAGGCTCAAAGTGAAGTGAACAGAACCTTATTTACATGCACAAGGTAAATATAAAGGAGGAAAAAGCTAAAACTAAGAACAAGGCTAGAATGCATGGATATGAACTATGAGTCCTCTGACTAGGAGCTAAAAGCTATGAACATAAACTGTGGTAGCAAAATGCTATGAACATGGACTATGGTATTTCACACTAGAGGGGACAGAACATGAACCGTGGCTGGCAGAGCTTGGCAAGTGAAACAGTGGTGCAAGATTGGATGATGGTGAGGCACTGAAACAGAGGGAGAGCAGAGTCAGGAGGGTCTTGGAGTAACGACAGGGGAAATCCACAGTGGCAGTCTGAACAGTCTTACATGTTTGCGGTGGAGGAGGTGTGTCGACAGGAGGAAACACCCAGACATGCCAGAACCGTAGCACTGGCCAAGCAGGGTCGCTGGATGAATTGGGAGAGTGTGGAAAAGAGGAAACCTCAGAAACCTCATGGAGTGAAATCTGGGGAATGGAGTCTAATAGACTAAGTTTCATAATCCGAGCGACATACGATGTGCTACCTACCCCAATAAATCTGCAGATGTGGTTTGGAAAGGACCCATCCTGCCCCCTGTGCACAGTCCCAGCCACACTCAAGCACATCTTGGTTGGTTGTAGGACTAGCCTTACTCAGGGCAGATACACATGGAGACACAACCAGGTCCTCAGGTGTCTAGCAGAGAAAGATGAGTGCAAAAGAAAATCCATCAACACTCAACCTTTCACGAAATAAGAGGAGCGTCAGTTTTCATCAACATTTGTCCGGGAGGGAGACAAGTGGAGGACATGCCCCTCAATCCTGGACCTGGGCCCACTGAAGGTTGCCAGGGATTGGCAGATGCAAGTGGACTTAGATCAGAGGCTATTTTTTCCCACAGAGATCGTAACAACTACTCTGCGACCAGACGTCCTATGGCCTAATTCCCACAAACTTGCGTACGTCATTGAGCTGACGGTACTATGGGAGGAAGCAATTGAGGAAACAATTGAGCGTAAGAAGCTGCGATATGCCAACTTGGCAGCTGAGGCAGAGGACAGAGGCTGGAAGATCAAGGTGCGCCCAGTGGAAGTGGGGTGCAGGGGCTTTGTTGCCAGTACAACAGCAAAACTGCTTAGAGAGATTGGGATCAGAGGACAGGCGCAACGGCAGGCTATAAGAGAACTAGCTAACACTGCTGAGAGGACCAGTCACTGGCTATGATTAAAAAGGGCTGACATCACTTGGGCAGCTAAGGCAGTCAGCTAACCACGAGAGAAAAGAAAATCTTCCGCTCTTCTCCCCTCTGCTCTTCTTCCCTTTTCTGGGAGGCAGTGGGGAGGTAGAGCGTACAGCCCCATCCGGCGGGAATGTGTGGGAAGCCAGATCGGGCGCCCCCCTTCCAGCTCTCCTCTCTCCTCTCTCCTATCGTGTCCCTTTTGTGTTACTTCTCTCTGTCACCTTTTCTATCATTTTGAAGAAGTGAGGCTCCATAAATGTTAAAGAGGTAAGAATTATTTCTCAGTTGCAGTGAATAGATAGAAGAAAATAAACTGTAGAAAACTAAACAGAAGAAAGAAGAAGTGAAATAACAATTTAACGCAAACCAGTGACACACTCCGGGGCCTGATCAGCCCTTACGATGTGTCCCAAACCTTAATATGATAACCTAGATCTGATCTCTCTAATCCCCCCCCCCCAAAGAAAAAAAGGCAGATTAGCCTGGGTAAAAGACCGAAAGTTGAGGCACACAACGATGTGTGCTGCTGGTAAAGTTTCTGGGCTGCCTTTCCTCATAACAGCCATCCCTCAAGATTCTCTCCTTTTAAAGCAAAGTATTATCAGGGACTACAACATCTGGTCCTTTTACTGAATGCAGGTGGAGTAATACAGGAAGGGGGAAGCGAGGAAACAAGGCCTGGGTGAGTCTAGTGGAGTAATGATCCGTTATTTCAAACCGTGAAGGCAGGGAGGCAGGCAGGTGAGACTGGAGAAAACAGACTGAGGCTAAGTCCACACTAATGTGTTTTCATTTGAAAACGTTTTGGTCTCCCGTCCACACTGAGATGGCGTTTTCCCCAAGGAAAAATGCAGCGTTTTGAAAACGCTCTCGAAAACGCATACATTTCAAAACGGAGCTGTCCCGTCGCAGTGTGGACACCCAAAAACGCAGACTTTCTAAAACGATGACGCATTTTAGTCATGTGACCAATTAAACAGAGATAGCGGAGGGCATTATACAGCAGTTGTTTTGTTTGCTCTCAATTTTGACAGCCCTATTAAAGATTAATATCAGTTTGTACATGCTCCAGATAGCTTTTCTTCAAATTATTTAATTCTCACTCGCTTTGGCAAGTTTGTACTTTTGTGTTACTCGCAGCAATAACTCCTCCTCATTGTTAGTCCATTTAAAAAACTCGGTGCTTTTCCTCAACATTTTGCCACGATGTTTCAACGACCCGGAAAGTAAATAAATGGCTGACAGAAATGAGGCAGGCCGAATCTTCTTGCGCTTCACGCATGTGCAGTCAATGTGGACGCACAACTCTGTGAAAACGACTGAAAACGCTAGTGTGGACGGGGGTGTATCCCAGCTACGACAGGGCAATATACCCTGGACAGGTCTGTCGCAGGGCTAACACAGAGAGACATACAATCATTCACTCTCACATTCAGACCTAGGCCCAATTAAAAGTCACCAGTTAACCACTAACTGCATGTCTTTGGACCGTAGAGGGAAGCCCGAATATCCAGAGAGAACACACCCAGACATGGGAAGAACAAGCAAACTCCACACAGACACACAGAAAGGCCTGGCCCAGATGGTGGCTTTGAACCCAGGACCGTCCTGCTGTGAGGCCACAGTATTGCCCACTCAATTATTATTATTGATGCAGCAATTATTGCCATTGCTGCATCAAAAGACAAGGGAAACCTCAGAGTTCTGATATGCTGACTATTTCTCATTACAGCCACTGCATGGTCCTTTGAAGGCTTACAGACACACATGCTCACTCAGTCAGAAACACACGTCAGACACACATGAACACACATCAAATCTATTTCATACAGGAAGTACACTACTGACAGAACCAGTGTTCCCTCTAATTTTTCATGTGTCTGAGCGAACACACAAACTCCCTGAGCGGTCCCTTGGACCACTGTGAGCAACAGCAGACGTGTGCACTGTGGTCACGCCAGCATCCAATCCATCCAAGTTACATGGTTTATTAAAATAATCAAATTACAGCATTTACATTTATGTTAGACTACTTTTAATTAACTGCTTTAGCCCACTTACAATGAAAATTAAAAATCTTGTTCATGACCTGTGTAGTATGTTAACACTATTGGAAGTAAAAATAACTTGAACTCCAATTTATAAACACAACTTTCTTTTTTTTTTTTTAAATAAAGCTCTGACTTGTATTATGAGTCTGAGGTCTGGGAGAGAGTCTGTAACTCTCTGTCTGCAAAATACAGTATATAATGACCAATGTTGGGCAATTAATTATATAGTTACTTCTTCAAAAAAGTAACTGAGTTATGCAAACAACAAAGTTTTTTGCAGCTGTTTACCTAAAAATGCAGCCAAGGCGTTTTTTTTAAAATAAACATTTCAAACTATTTACAGAACAATCAGCTGTTCTGCATCAAATTTGATGCCACACAAATTATTTTTGCCACTCCAAAAAATAATTTGTGTCCACTATGAGGTAAAGGAGAACAACAGCCTGATACCTGCAGGCCTGACAACAGGAGATGTATCACTCCTGTAACACCTGTAACATTCAGCAGTCGCCTCATTGTTCTGACACACACAACAAAACTATTGACTACACTACACACTAACTACACACTAACTACACAAGATTTGCGCTAAACGTCGCAAATCTCTCACATCTCAAACACGCCGTCACTCCTAAAACTTCCCCCTTCCTAAATAACTAAATGCCATGTTGCCATATCATTTTTTGATTGGTCGACATGGTACATTTTTCCACCAATAGGAAAGGCTGGGGGAGGGGGGTTGTTTTTGCTCACAGGCGGACAGCGTTTTCCTTATAAAACGCAGTTTTTACCGTTTCTTCCCGCAGTAAATATAAACAACGATAGTATTCAGGAAGAAAACCAAACATTGCAGATATTTTTATCATAACTCTGGTTTTACGTGGCCGATCAACACAATTTAAAAACTGGTATAAAGTCCACACTTTTTCCGTCAGTTGTTCCGTCTGTCCTGCTCACATCTCCAATGGTTGTACACGTTGTCATTAACGTGGCTTCACTCCACATCAGCCACGCCGCTTTACTAGCTAAAACACCGGTGTCGGCACATAAGGACGCTGTCATAGCCTGTCGACCACGTTGATTAGCTGCGTATATACGAATGTGAATCGCATCATTGGCTGGACTATGGGATAAGGTGGCATCGTTCTAATCTACGGGAGCAGCCAGTCACTTACTGACTAACACTGCAGAACAGAATTGTTAAAGTTTTCATTTTAATTTCAATTCAGGTTAGATTTTTTTTTTTTGTGCGCAGAGACCGTGCCAGCAGTGCGCAATTGCGCACGTGCGCAGCTTAGAGGGAACATTGGACAGAACCCATTTTTGGCCTCTGACTAATATAAAAATGCTGTGGGACTCTTTTATTTTATTTTATACTTTATACTTTAAATTGTATATATACCTTATTTTAATTGATATTCATGTACTTGTCATAATTTATTCCATTTTGCATTTAAGCATGAAACTTGTTAATGCATATTGAAGGGGTTTTTTTTTTGTTGGTTTATCTTAAACAAAACTACAAAGCTTAAAATCCAAGGATAAAATTTACATTTTACTTATTGAATTTTTCCACAGATTGTTTAGCATATTAACAAAACAAGTGCTACTATTTCTTTATGTTGTTGCTTCTCAGCTAAGATTGGGCCTTGGCACACATTTGGTTTTTGTTATGGTTTTTGGGGGGTATACCCATGAATATGGGTTAACCATTTTTCACTCTCCATTTTAATTTTGTCTTTGTCTCAGTAACGAAGCAGAAGATCTGTCTAAAGTTACTCCTCTGTTGGGGTCCTGTTGTATGATCTGCTACACTCCCTTCTTTGTGTCTGAGGTACAGTGGCAATTCTTTGTTTTTTTTAAACAAACTGTCCTGTCCAGCAGTTTTTCCAAGAACAATCATGGTCAGAATGCTTTTTTGTGCCAAAGACATTTGCTTTCCAAGAAATGGACTGTCGGCTCTCTGTAGGCTCCTCTTGTTAATCTTTTTGTTTTATTTATTTTATTTTACACATTGTTATCTGTGCGGTATTGTGCCAGAGCAGACAGGAAATGAAGGCTAGGTTGGCGAAAGACAGGAGAAGAAGGCGGAGGATTAGAAAGAAACAGGACAAAAAGAGGAAGAGAAAAGATGAGTAAAACTGTTAAGACAATTTGGTGGGTTTGGTGTTTTACAATTGTGTTAATTTGGTATTGTTGTGATTTGCCCAGTTTTATGTTTTGTGTCAGGAGTTGGCATGGCTACAGAGATAGATAACAGTGTAATCTCAGTCATGTAGAGGAGTTTTGAGCAAGTTAGGAGGTTAAAAAGGATGAATTGATTGCTTTGGCACAAGAAGAGGAGGTCTCGCTGCGCTCTGGTTAATGGAGATTTGCGGTTAGAAGAAGTGTGGGTAGAGCAAAAGAAAAAGTGAATAGCGGAAGAAAAAAAGTGACAGCAGTTATCAGAGCAAAAGGAAAGAGAGTTGTGCAAGGAGAGGGAGAAAGAGAGGGCTTACTTGGAGAGACTGGCCAAATTAGAGGTGGAAAAAGCCAAGGTGGCAGGATGCAGAGGTGATGATAGATTAATCTTAATAGAGCTTGTTTTTTTATGCCCTCATTTGAAGAAAACACTTTTAATGTGTTTTTTGAGATGTTTGACAAAGTTGCTATAGATAAGGGATGGCCTGAAGATAAGCGGGCTTTGATAGTTCAGACCTGCATTAACAGGGAAGCTCAGAGAGCAGTAGCAGCGCTAGACACAAATGTAGGTCTGTAATATGATCCTCTCAGGAAAGCTGTATTGGAGGCTTGAGGTAGTGTTTTGGAAACTTACCACAGGTTTTGTGATTTGAGACAACAGCCTCGTGAGTCTTATTTGGATTTACGGCTGTTGGATAAATTCATCTCAGGCTTTTCAGTATCAGAAGTTGAGAGACCTAATGCTTTTGGAGCAATTTAAAGTGAGTGGTCCCTGGGAGGTTGAAATTTTTTTGTCTTAATCAATGTGATGTTGTGTGTTCCCGGAAGGCAGCATAGTTGGCCAACTGTTACGAAAGTGCCCATGGATTTAAGATGGGAGTTGGTCTAGGAAGGAGGAGAGTTAATGAGGATAGGTGTGAGGATGATTCACTTGGTCTGGGTGAAGGTAGGACCTGGCGCCCATCAGGGCCAGAATAGAGTTTAACACAACAGCAGCCTCTGCCCAGTGGACCACCTCAGTTCCAAAGTAGGAGTCAGAACTCTCCTATGGGTTCTGCTATTATTAGTGCCATAGATTAGGTCACAAGAAAAATCAGTGCCCTAGGTTACCGAACTTCAATTCAGTTCAATTTTATTTATACAGCGCCAAATCACAACAACAGTCGCCTCAGTGCAGTTTATATTGTAAGGTAGACCCTACAATACAACAGACAGAGAAAGACCCAACAGTCATATAAACCCCCTATGAGCAAGCACTCTGGCAACAGTGGGAAGGAAAAACTCATTTTTAACAGGAAGAAACCTGTTAAAACCCGTGGAAAGTGGCTGGAGTTCCGAACACTTTGATTAGAAAAGGGGTGGTGGAACTACCCAGTTCTAGTTTTACTGAACCGTTCACCACAGTGCGAGGTGTAGTTGGGGGTTATGAGATTCTGCCGGTACACAAGCTTTACCTTGATAATATGGCAGAGTCACAAAATCTCCCCTTTAAACCTGGGCACATCGTTGCCCATAACAAAATCTGTGGATGTAAAGTTGCTCTGTCAGCCAGTGGACTCCCCTGAGATAAGAAAGTTTCCTAAAGCTTTCCTGACATGTGTGATTTGTTAGGCTCAGGCCAAAAAAGTTGTGGAGCCAGAAGGAAAAGTGAACCACCTTCTAAGTGACCTCTCCGATCCCCTATTAAATAAAAGTGATGTGCAATCTGTTAATAGGAGTAAAACCTGTGAGGATGTAGGTGAGGAACAGGCTGACCCAGAAGTGGTTACTGTTCATGGAAGTCAGGAGTCAGGCACGAACGTGGAAAAAACTAAGAGGGTTAGTCTAGAGAAACATGAGTCTCTGGTGCAGAAGCAGCAGAGTGGTCCTTCCCTGCAGCATGCGCTGTGGTCAACAGTGTCAATGCAGGAGGCTAAAGGCGTGCCAAAATGTTATAGTTTGCATGATGCCATACTGTTCAGGAAACTGAAGAGGATCGAGCTGTTGTTGAATAAGTTGTTTATTGCCAGGAGGTTTTGCAGCTGGATCATGAGTCGCTGGTGGGCACATGAGTGCAAAGAAAACTTCGGAGACATGTAGCCACCATCTTTATTGGCCTAGCATGCAGAAGGATGTGAAATTATTTTGCTGTCATACATGTCAGGTTTGCCAGAGGTAACACATGGGCCAGCACAGGACCTCCAGTGTGTCTGCAACTGGTCTTGTGCTGGCCCATGTGTGGGCCACCTCTGGCAAACCAGGTCTAGGCCACCAAAGGGCCATCATTCTTTGCGGTATGTGGGCCATGTGTAAGCACATTGTGTGGGCCAGATCCGGGCCATACGAATTTTGCTATGTGGGACCTGTAGCTGTTCACATACAGATTACATAGTTTTAGTATTCCCAAAGTATAACACTTTAGGAATAAAATAGGGTCTGGAAATATCTACTGAAAAAAGGAGATTTATGATGGGGTTTAATTAATGGAGTAAGCATTCATGTACACGTGTTCTGCTGCATCATCTGAATCATACACAGGATCAGAACTAACCATACATTGGGAACAGCTGCAGCAGCACAGGGGATCCAGTAAATTTTAAATTAAAAGACAAGTGTAGACTAAATGCCCGATTTTGTGTAGTCTTTCCGAATGTGGTTTCAAGCCATGAGAAAGACTACACAAAATCGTATCAGAGATACCAGCTCAATTATATGCACCCGGTGTATTCCCAGGTTAAGGCTGCCTTGTCTAATTACAGTTCTTAAAAAACAACTTTAATTGACTTTATTTTCATTTTCTTTGTAGAAAACATTTTTTTTCACAGCAGTTGTTCTTGAAATCAACACTCACAGAATATTTCTTCTGCTTTAGTTGATCCTGCTGGCTAAGATGGACCTGTCACCGGCACCAGACTTTTTAAGGACATTGTCCACAATTTTGTCATATCTAGACTGTGGTCTGAATCCTCTTATCTACTTTTCACATCAAGATTTTCGTGAAGCAGGACTGACCGTGCTGTGGAACAAAAGAAAACCAATGTCTGCAGTGCCTGTTCTCACTGCTATCACTAAATATAAGCTGTAAAATATAAGCTGTCCAAAATAAAAATTTTAGAGGAGAACCAAACAAAAGCTGGCAAGTTTTTTGTTTACACTTTGGAACAAAAGCTCTGTTTACCCTATGTGAAATCCTTGGTTTAGTTAGGTGGAATATTGCTTCTCTCTTTGTTTCTTTGCCTGAAGCTTTATATGGGCCCTTACTGCAACGTCATACTCAAGCAAACTCATTCACTCATTGTGGAAGTGCAAAAACACCCCAAACCTTACAGCAGTAATCAGTGATATACATAACATCATTCTACCTTTTGATCAGCCCCAGTCAGTGATCGGGGACAAGGTACGTTTATTAACTTATACTATAAACTTGCACTTTTTTCTTCAATTAGGCTACCATAAGCCCTTTAGCAACTGAGCATTGGTAAAGTCATTTAAAGTCGACTGAAATGTCTATAAACATGGAAAACAAGAGAGAAGCCTGTGAACCACAGGTATAGACAGACAGGTATAGACCACTGAATAGACAGAGTCACCAGAGAAGCACACTCATTTATACAATTCCCAGCTTCTATATCACACACATTTTACAGCATGGGAGCATATTTTCAACAATATTTGAGTCCTTTACAAAAGCACAAAGACAAGTTACTCATCCATGAGAACATCTCTTTGAGGCCTTGCTGAAGTCTGCTCTCTTCTCTCATTTATCTTTTGAGCACCAATTTTTATTTGGCTTGCTTCATATAATTTGAAATGCTGTGCCACTGATTTTTTTTTATCAGAAGCTGAGGGACTGATTTTTATAGCTTTTTTATGGCATTTGCTGAAAAACATTGTCAACAGGTTAAGAAGCATTTTTTACAAATGACAGAGAAGGGTGTTGAAGTACAAATAACATACTAAACAGTATTAGTTGATACCATAATTAGGGTAGAACAGGTTGGTTATCATACGTATTCTTCCATGAACTGTTAATCATTGATTCATTGTTCAATAAGAATTTATTTGTTAAGTCAAAACTTAATGTACTCACTCAAAGTGGGAATCCTTTTCATTTTTGCAGTTAACTTTATTAGACTTTATTAGATCCATAAAAACAACTGAGAACAGAATCCACATTTGATGACTCTAATTTGAATTGATGTATCACTGATATCATAAAAATATGCCAGATGTTTTTTATATCTGATGCTAAAATGAAAGCATTTAAGCATAAAAAAGGGCTTGTATAGATGGGTGTGAATGTGTGAATGAGTGCTCCAGGAGAGTAGAAAAGCGCCATAACAAAATTAGTCAATTTAGCATTTACCAAAATTCATTTTGTCCAAGATTTTCCAAGAGGTAACCTGAGCAATGATGAACAATTCAGTGTAAATATATGAGAACAAAAAAGAACCACATCAATATCAAAGTGACTGAACTCCTCTCCATTTTAAGCCTTGATCATCTAAATATGAAAACTTTTTGGGATTTCCATTTTAAGGTTTTTAATCTAGCAACCCTGAAACTTACTCAGCCACTCAAGTCAGTCGTGACAAACGTATACCCATGGATTGGCAAGGGTACTTGGTGACATCACTTTTGGCAGACAACACAATGAAAGCCATAGTTCCTTGGGCCAGCTATTATTATATGGCTCAACACAAACCAATCTGGCAAAAAAGAAACAAAAAAATATCACAGCCTTTACATGACTAATTGCAAAAACATTTCTTATACTCAGGGACTTAGTTGTGTGACAACCAACTCCAGGGCCAGTGAGACAACTATCTCCAACTGACTGCTTTCATCAAATGTAGAAGTGGTCTTTTCTAGCTAGAACAGTTAACTGTGCTACAGAAACACAAAACTACTCACTCAAAAAAATATCTGAACTTGCACTGGAATAATGTCTCAGCAACAAGGGTGTTTGATTTTTTTCAGCACCAAAATTATATGAATTAGTGTAACGTATAGTTGAAGTGTATCAGTAGAATTCATTTGAGGGAGCACAGTGAGTTTATTGGGTACACGTGGCCCAGCAACAGTCAGCATTCATATCATTGCCTTAAACTGGCACACCACTGTGTCCCCGCATTTCCTGATGAGGTGATACATTTAGCTTTGATTTGATATGTATATATATATATATATATATATATATATATATATATTCACATTGGCAATTTGTGTTGAAGTACATTCAGTCCACTAAAATGAATCTTATATATTAAAAAACAAAAAAGAAAACAACAAACCCTTATACTGATAAGGTTACCTGTCAAGGGCACCTAAATGTGTACTTCTACTACTGACACCTACATCTGTTATCATCTCCTTGTAAGCATCAAGACTTATATTTTCCATTATAGTCAGTATCTCTCTTTGGTTTTAAAAACACCCGAGCCATAAATAAGGGGGTGCTAATGAGGGGTAAGCACAACAAAACAAAACATCTTTTCACAGAGATACATTAATACAAGGCAGATGTTATTGAAAATGAAAATGAAAATGGCGAAAAATGTGCTGAAAATTACACATTAAATTCAAAATGATTGACTTACTGTTGGGTTTAGGATATTGCTCCACAAGACTTTTTTGTACATCTTGCTGTGTTACATCAGGCTGTCAAATTTCAGACTCATAAATGAAACATTGTGCAGGAAATGCTTTTGAAATTTTCTAGGTGGCGCTCTAACTATTGCTGACAAGAAGCATATCAGTATGGGGCACCGTTTGTAAAGTGAAACATGCTGAAATCAACGGCAACATTTTTCCACATTTAACTCAAAACCTTACAAAAACACCTTTTTTCGAGTCATTTTTTACAACATTTAGTAAAATATGTGTAACTTTTCATATTTAAAACACAATTTTAAATGTTAAATCTCAATGTTAAATCTAAATGTTAAATGTTAAATCTAATATGGGGGGTAGGGACGGCCTTAGGGCGTCTGGGGATTCCCTAGGGACGTTTTCCCTGGAGGGCCTAATGCGGGGGTTGTGGCCATGACCTGGTTAGGGGCTCTGGTGGCTCTTAGATGGTGTTTTCCTTGTGGCTGCGTACAGCGGAGATGGGGGAGGGTCTGTGCTGGCGGACGTTGGTTACTGGCCTGGTAGCCTGGCTGCCCCTGGGTGGGTCCGGGGCGTGCGTGGAGGCCTGGGGGTCTGGGGGTGCTCCGCCCCCGGGCTGGGGCTCTGGCTGGGCCTTGGGGCCTTGGGGCCTTGGGTCCTGGTTGTTGTGTCACCGGGGTGGTGGGCAGGTGGGTGCATGGGGCTCAGCCCCGGTCCAGATGGGCCTGGGCCCCCTTGCCCTGGTGGGTTCCAGAGTGTGGGGGTGCCTACTGGGGTCAGTGGGGGAGCTGGCCCCAGGGAGGGGCCGCTTGCCCCTCCCTTTCTTCCCTCCCCATCCTCAGCTGCCTCCCTCTTCCCGCTCCACCACACCCACACACACACAGGGCTTGGGGTGCAGGTGTGTCACCTGCAGGGGAGGCACTCCCCCTCTGTCCCCTTCTGGCCGCCTGTGCCTCAATTTTATTCCGCAACCTAGACATCCACATTACTCACACTCTGATAACACATACATATAGGGCCTTGGGGTTGGGCACGTTATACAGTGTCCAGAGGATGGTCTGTGTATTCAAACCCACCTTTGGCGCTGGTGCCCTACCCTCCATTTTAAATGCATATAGACACTGAGGGTTTTCGGGAGGAGCCGTGCTGCTCTCTGGCAGGAAGCACCGTGCCCTCCTGTGTTTTAAATGCACTTTAGAACAGCACACAGCAACACTACATTTGAGCGGGCGGAGGGAGGTTTGGGGTCTTCACTCACCCCCGTTCTGTTAACCGTCGGGGCTGGGGGGCTGGGAGGAGGTGCTGGCCATCAGATTGGGGTCTGGGATGCGGGGCCTCCCTGCTACTGCGGAGTCGGGTTACATCTCCTGGGTCCGGGTACGGTTTGCCCCTCTGGGGGCAGGGGTACCCGGACCTGAGATATAGAGTATGTGTGGGGAGTGTGAATGTGTGTACAGTGTCTATTTGTGTCTGTCTCCACGTCGGGTGAGTGCCGAGTATTTGTTTGTGGGAATGCACGTTTGTGTCTGCGTGAGCCTGTTCGTCTGTGTCTATATGTCAGCTTGGGTCTTAGACTCCACCTCTCTGGGAACATCTCAGGCTCTCCGAGGTATGGAGGCCTATCTCCCCTCACCACACTCCCTGCCGGTGGCTGATGCCCTCAGACGTTGGTGTGTTGGTGGTTCTTGGTGTCTGGGGCTGGGTGCTCTTGTATGTACCGGCTCACTCCTGGTGGCCAATTGGCGGGGCCTGGTGCCTGTGGCCCGGCTGGGCCCCTTCCGGGGGGTGGGGTGCCCTCAGGCCTCTGGGCCTGAGGCCCGGTCCTTTCTGGCACAGCTGGCTGCTGGCAGAGCCCGCGGGCACGTCACTGCAACCCCCTCTGGCCTCTGCTCTGTGGCTGCTGGGTGACCTTTCATTTGGGGCTCTCCTCAGCTCTTCCCAGGAGGGTGGCACAGTTGCCCCCTTGGTGGTCCTCGTATTCTGGGGCCTCTGGATGTGTGGGGCCTGGATCTCCTCCATACCTGCTTCATGCCCTGGGGGACGGGGCTATGGCTCCCCACACTCCCTAGCAGATCGTTACATGGAGAAACCTTTTGAACACAAGCGTGCTGATGCACACAGGTGTGCGCACAGGTGTACACACAGGTGTTCACTGACACAAACTACACCTTTCTTGGCTGCTACCTCAAAGCACATTGTGCGCTGTCGATCATGCGTACTGCACAATAACGTAATATTTAGTATCTACTGTTATCTATTGTTAGCTAGTTTATTGTGATGGTGTATTTAATATGTTGCTCTTTTTTGTTTGTTTTCTCTTCTGTTTTTTTCTCCATACAGGTGATCCAGGTGTTTTGTTTGTTTTTCTTTTTTTTCTTCCCCCCTTTCTCACCATCTCTTCTCCCCTCTATTTTTCTTTCTCTCCCTCTCTTTCTTTCATTCTTTCTCCCTGTCCTATCCCCCAGTCATGTCTGTCCCGTCTGTAACAACCGAAAATCAAATCAAATAAATACATAATTATAATAAAGGTCAATCAAATGGACCAATATGGCAAGGCCATGATGATCCAATTGGTAAAGTAAAGCTGCTTGGCATCTTTCTTGGCCTTAAGACAAAAATTCTGATGGCTAAAGATCCAAACGGGACAGGCAAAAAAAAAAAAAAAAAGTTAAATCTAAATATTAAATTTAAAGCTAAATGCTAAATGTTAAATCTTGTATTGGTCTTTTGCATTTTATGTTTGTTGAGCTGTATGTCCAGATTTTGCTCTTTTGCACCCTCTGGTGGTGAAGTATAGAGGGTTCAGTTGTTTGCAGTTTGGGTCTCCACCCAGCCACTTTATGGTAGCGCACATGGTGTCTGCATGCTGCAGCTCGCAGTCAGCTCCACACATGGAGAAAATATCGTTCAAAGAGAAGAGATAAGTGATAAAGAAGGCCATAAAGGACTATTTAGCCCCACCTGGATGACAGCTCACAAGGTTTGTGTATTTTAAATGTTTTATTTTCTGTAATTAAGGACTTTTGATTGATTGATACTAAGTACAAGAACGGGTTTTGATGTGATGTTTTTGTTTTATTGTTTTGTCTGTGAGCAGTTCTCACGTGTTGTCAAGACCAGAATAAACCCTGTTTTATAACTCTACATCGTGCCTACGTCAATCCTTGAGGGTGCTACAGTGAGAACTCCTTTGCTCTGCACAGGTAGATGAAAGGACGCAGCCACCGCAGGAAAGTTCAGGTGCCCTGAAAATAAGTGTTGCCTCAGTTAAAGGACTCAATATAATTAACCACAAGAAAGAGAAATAAAAAGGAAAAAAGGACTGTAAAAATAATTAAGATAAGTTTCCTTTTATAAATGAACAAAGGACTGGAATATTTCTTTTTTCTTTCTTTCTCATTGTTTACATTTTTGCTGTTTAAGTGACTGATATTCATACAGTGTTAAATTAATGTTGTGATGAGTAACCTGTGCATCCCGCATATGGTGGGTTTCAGCAGTTGCTGTAAGAAACAGTATTACTGACTTGGACAAGATATGTAATGGTGACTTATAACTAAAGTGACTTAAGTATACACGTTAAGTCATGTTTAAAGAGTAACAGTAAGTACTGTGTCTTGATGCATTCTCAATCATCCAGGAAAGTAAATCTCCAAAAGTTGATTCTGTTCATCTGGACGTAGCGTTTTGTGGGAGAAACGTTTCGTCACTCATCCAAGTGACTTCTTCAGTCTCAGCTGACTGCAGGTTTCCCCAATCTTATAAACAGTACATTTGCATAATGACTGAAACCAGCCCACTGAAGGAACAATGGGCTGGGAGGTCAGTTCCTTAGTCTTAATTATGCAAATTCTCATGACCATTGATCAACAACCACTGACCAAAACCCACTGATCAAAGACCACTGATCAATGGCCATGAGTACCATTCACAGAGAGTTGGGGAATGGCTGCAATCACAGCATTGTAAGATGGTGAAAGATGCGTGTGTGTGACCAGACAATTACATCCACGCTCTTTGGTTCTGTCCACCAGTGCAGAAGTTTTGGCGTGAGATATGTGAAGACTTATCAAAGTGTCTGAAATGTAAAATTCCAGCCTCCCCTTTAGTATGCTTGTTGGGAAAATTGGATGATGTCACTACAGAAACTAATACAGTCCACATGGTTTTTACTGCCCTATGCATCGCCAAGAAAACGGTCCTCATGAACTGGAAAAATAAAAATAATCTTAATCCTAATCAATATAAAAACCATCTAATAGATCACATTAGTCTCGATACAACCTCTGCCACCACATTAGATCAATCCCTCTGGGCTCCTTTGATCGGCTCCATCACCTAGCGGGGGTGGGGGGTCGTGGTTTGGTCCCGTCTTAGCTATTGTGGTTGATGTGGAGGTTGGGACGGGCTTAGGGCGCCTGGAGAACACCTAGAGACGTTATCCCTGGAGGGCTCAACCCGGGGGGTTGTGGACATAACCTGGTTAGTGGCTTTGGTCGCTCTTAGAGGGTGTTCTCCTCGTGGCTGCGTGCAGCGGGGCTGGGGGATGGTCTGTACTGGCGGACGTAGGTTACTGGCCTGGTAGCCTGGCTGCCCCTGAGTGGATCAGGGGCAGGCGGGGGGGCTTGGGGTTCGGGGGTGCTTCGTCTCCGTGATAGGGCTCTGGCTGGGCCTTGGGGGCTTCGGTCCTTGTCGGTGTGTCGCCGAGGTTGTGGGCGGGTGGGTGCACGGGGGCTCAGCCCTGGCGCAGGGGGCCTCTGGCGCATCGGCTCGGTTCACTCTGGCACAGCTGGCTGCCGGCAGAGCCGGCGGGCACGCCAATGCAGCCCCCTCTGGCTTCTGCTCCGTGGCTACTGGGTGACCCCTCGTCTGGGGATCTCCTCAGCCCTTCCCAGGAGGGTGGCACGGATGCCCCTCCGGTGGTCCACCTTGGGCTCTCGCACTCTGGGACCTCTGGATGTCTGAAGCCTGGATCTTCTCCATGCCTGCTTCATGCCCTGGGGGACGGGGCTATGGCCCCCCACACCCTCTAGCAGACCGTTACATGGAGAAACCTTTTGTATACAAGCGCGCTGATCCACACAGGTGTGCACACGGGTGTTCACTGTTCATAGACATAAACTACACCTTTCTTAGCTGCTACTTCAAAGCACATTGTGCGCTGTCTGTCCTGTGTGCTGCACAACGACATTCAATATTTAGTATTTACTGCTGTTCACACTTAGCTAGATTAACGGGATGGTGTTGTGTTTAGTATGTTGGTTTGTTTTTTTTTTTTGCTTGTTTTCTCTTCTTTTTCCCTCAACAGGTGATCCAGGAGATTTTTTTTCTTCTTTTTCTCTTTGTCTTTGTAAGTGCCCTTTCTCACTGTCCCTCTTCCCTTCTGTTTTTCTTTTCCTTCCTCTCTTTCCTATCCCCCAGTCATGTCTGTCCCATCTGTAACAACCGAAAATAAAATAAATAATAACAACAAAGGTTGATCAAATGGACCAATACGGCAATGCCATGATGATCCATTTGGCAAAATAAATCCATTTGGTATCCTTGTTGGTCTTCAGACAACAATTCTGACGGCTAAAGATCCAAATGGGACAGACAAAAAAAAAAAAAAAAAAAGATGGCGAAAGATGTACCCTTAGTGGATGTACCCTGTATGGTTTACCGAAAATACATAAACAGGGTGCACCTTTAAGACCGATTGTCTGCATGATCAACTCGGTCACCTATAACATCTCTAAGTTTCTGGCTTCGATCCTCAACCCGCTGGTAGGCAGCTCTGAACACCACATCCAGAACACCCTGGATTTTGTTGAGAAGGTGAGAGATGTCATTATGGAGGCAGATGAAACCATGGCCTCGTACGACGTTACATCTCTCTTCACTTGCATCCCAGTCACGGAAGCGTTGGAGGTGGTCCGTAAGAGAATACAGGATGACACCAACCTCAGCAACAGGACCACTGTCAGCATCGACCAAGTGTATTTGCTTTTGGAACTGTGTCTTCATTCCACCTACTTCACATACAAGGGTCAGTTCTACAGGCAGAAACATGGGTGTGCCATGGGCTCCCCAGTTTCACCCATCGTGGCCAACTTGTACATGGAAGAAGTGGAAAAGAGGGCTTTGCTATCCTACCCTGGAACACCACCAAGCCATTGGTTCAGATATGTGGATGACACCTGGGTGAAAATCAAATCTCAGGACGTACCACATTTCACGGATCACATAAACTCTGTGGACCGACACATCAAATTCACCAGGGAGGATATGAAAAGTGGCAGGTTAGCCTTCTTAGACTGTGAGATTTCCATCAGTAATGGGGGACATCTAAAAGCTGACGTGTACCGTAAACACTGTAATTAAAATACTTTTCCACTGAAAAAATAGAGTAACTAATTACTGTTCATTTTTAGGTATTTTAATTACAGTTACTTACAATGTACTTGCGTTACATTGTAAAATAATTAAACTCGCTGAATATCATTATTTAATTTCATTAATTTATCTTCTAAAGGTAAAAGTAAACTCTGCCGCTTTAACATCGCTCTAGTGCAGCTGCACGTCATTTCGCGCCAGTTTGCTGCATAGTCGTATTCTAAAGCGGAAGATGTGGGACTCGGCTGAAGTGAGTGGCTGTTTTATGACATGGACATATTCCCGTCTCTTCACTTTTCTGAAACAAGCAGACAAGAACATTACAGTAATATGTAAGCTATGTGCTGGGGAGAAAAAACTATCGGCTGTTGTTAATAGCACGAGTAATCTACTGAAGCGCCTGACACAGAGCATAGACGAACACTTCTGAGTGATTCTTGTTCATCATCCATGGATAACACCGCGGCAACTCCTGCTAAGCAGCAAAACGTGATTTTACTTCAGCAGCACAGAAAGCGTCTGAAGGTGAGCTTAAAAAATGACTGCAGGCTACATAGCTGGACTGGCCATCGGGCATACTGGGCATTTGCCGGTGATTTTTCGTTTTTATGGGCCGATGGTTTGGTTTTTTTTCTTCTTTTTTCCGTAACGGTATAAACACTGAAAGGTGGTGGATTGGCCAGATGAAGGGAGATGTGTAAAAATAACTCAATTGTTTGGTGGTGGCTATTGCGGAGCTTCCACTGATTCAGCAACATTAGCAAGTGGTGGAGGCCAGCAGATGCAACAGGCTGGCAGGTGGATGACGGAAAGGCAGGAGGAGCAGAGACCCGAGGCGGTGAACTGAACTTCAGGTAAGAAGTTATGAGCTGCAGTCTATCTGGGTCAGATATAAACCAAGTTTAGGTGGAGTTTATTTTTGTTATGCTGACTTTTTACAGTCAGTTACAATAACTCGTTTCTATACTGCTGGGCGGATGATATGATATTATTGATGTTGAACTTGTTTTATCTTATTTATAAGGTTAGTTATTAGAGTTTCCAACCGTCCTGTAAAAAACGGAATCGTCTGGTATACAGAGAAAATATTACGCGTTTCGTATTGAGGTGAAAAGGAACAGTTTGTCCCGGACTTCAGCTACAATGAAAAAGACACAAAGCTGGAGTTATTCTGCGTCTTTGCTGCACAGCTGCCTCTTCTTCTCTCATTCTCTCCCCCTCCCTCTCCTGTTTCTACTTCAATCATGAAACTGATCAGTGATCAGCTGATCGGCTTTTCTCTCTTGTTTGTTTATCGCTCTGAATCTTACAACAAACGTTTTCATCTGATGTAAAATGTATAGAAATCCATTATTGTACATAGTATTTTTTTAGGGTCCCATCATAATTTCTTCAGAAGTAAGTACTGTATATGATGCCAGCATTTTCCCACATTTTCTAGATACTGTACCAGTACTGTGTGTAAAATGCCATCAAAAAGTCAATTAAGTTTTTCTTTCTCATCTGTCTTTCTGTCTCCTTTCACTTTTTTAAGGTTGCCATGTTAGAAAAAATATTTTGCCCTGCCATGCTGTTTATTGATGTGGCAAATGAATGGTTTATGAAAATATATCTAAATCTGTCATCAGTAATCAGTAATGATCATGTCTCACCTCTAGTCTTCTCTGTCTTAATTTCAGGTTTCCACCATGTGTTGTAGATAGTTCAGGAGGTTAACTTGACCAAGCAGTCTACTTTCGGGTACTGTTTAGAATACCAGAATAGGGAGGATGGTGAAGGTTTAAGTTTATTAGACTGATACATATATACCAACAAGACAGTGTACATCACTGTGACAACAGCGTTTGTTTTCATTCAAAGGCTTTATGGCTTTTCCTATAATACCTGGTGGGCCGGTCTCTAGTCAAAATGCCCGGGCCGATTTTTTTGTCCCAGTCCAGCCCTGGCAGGCTACATTGTGGAACAGATGCTACCGCTGCGTACTGTAGAGTGTCCATCTTTAAAAAAGTGTATTTATTATTTAAAGAGTTTAATTTCTATTGTTTGTCCACTCAAGGTTTATATGGATTTTAAGAAGTATTTAGTTAAATACTTATGTAGTACTTAAGTTACTTTTCTGACACAGTAATTAGATAAGTATTTTAAATACAATATTGACTAAGTAATTAGTAATAGTAATTAATTACTTTTTTAAAGTAACTTACCCAACACTGACCGTAAACCTACTGTTGGGGTTATGTTTTATTATTGTCATTTGTATTAAGAAACATGTAATCATTTGTGTTTAGAAGTATATAGTTGATGGCATATTGAAAGAATGTCTCATCCTAGGAGGTCTGTAACAACTCTGTGTAGCATGAAGAGGGGAGTGCGTCCACTCCTCTTCAGAGTGTTCTGGCATAGATCACACGCCTCCTAGGAGAGGGGTATCTACTCTTGCTGATATATGGTATAGCAAACACACGTATATCTGGTTAAGTATAAGAGCCTTTTGTTCAGATGTACCGCTAGACTCCTGGCACCAGCTTTGGGGAGTCACACACCACACACACACACACACACACACACACACACACACACGGTATTCTTTGTTCACATGTATACCTATGTAAGATGTTATATGTTAATGAACCTATGCATATTCATGTAACCACAATAAAAGGAGTGCTATGGGGAACCTGGCTGAGAGTCTCTGACGGAGGTCAAGTGGGTGGAACAACACTTGGCTCCAGGCAGGCCTCCTCATGCATGAGTAACACAAAGATGTTGCCTACTTGTGTCTTGTTGTTGCTGTGTAGCAAATTGTCCTAAACTTTCCAGCAAATAGGTTTATGCTACAAACCTATCATTAATTGGTCCTTCTTGAGCCGGATCCTTGGAATCGACATTCACCGGGGGGAAAAGGGACACGCCGAAAGACTGACGTCAGCCAGGACTTATAGAGGTCCTGCAGCAAAGCCCCGAGGCATGAGAATTCATCATCGGGCCGGTGGATTAGCCGTCTGTTTTTTCTCCTCGATGGATGACGATTGACAGGGTCTGATGGGGCTGACGCTACACGCAATGAGCAACACCAAGTAAGTTTAGAGTCCATCTCTATAACTGTACGTCTTCGCCGCTCAGTGGGGCGTTGTTCGTGGCCGCTTAGTGGGGCTAAAATTCGCCGTCTTAGTGGGGCGATGTACAAGGCCGCTCAGTGGGGTTTTTTGTACAGAAGCATTAAGTAGCGCAGTTCGAACTTTTTTGGTTCGCCGTCTTAGTGGGGCGAAATACGGACCGCTTTGTGGGGTCCTGTAGTAAATTCTCCGTTGCTCAGTGGAGTGTTGAGAGTTCCGCGGGGTCCAGCTGTGCTGGACAATAGGCCTATTTTGTGTTGTTGTTGTTGTGTTTGAGTGTGTTCGTGTGAGTGGGTGCGGAGCAGAACACGCGGTCTGTGACGTCAGCTGTTGTTGTTATTATGGGTTCCCAAGCAACCAAAAGTGCGTCAGAGGGTGACGAGAAGTTTATGATGAAATTTGCTCCTGGAAGCACAAAGTATTTAGGACATTGGCGCAAGAAATATGATTTTGAAGGTAAATTGGTTGTGGGACAATGTCAAATGTTAATAGACCAGTTGACAGTAAAGGCAGCTTGTGCAAAAGGGAAATTGAAACAGGAGCGAGAGTTACAACTGGCGTCCGCTAAACTGTGGTTACAGCAGGCGCAGAAAAGACGGGAGGCAGTGAACGCGAAGAGAGCAGCTTTGCAGGCATTAGCTGTGAAACCTGAAGATGAGATGGTGCAGTCTACTTTAGTGGTGCTGACGTTAAGGGACCAACAGCGTAGAGCAGTATTAGAGAGGGAGAGAGAGGCCAGAGAGGAGGAAGAAAAGCAGGAGCAGGAAAGGAGAGAGAGAGAGGAGGAGGATAGAGTGCGACAGGAGTTTGGGGATGCCGCAGCACAATATTTAAGCCCTTATAACACTAGATCCAAAACTAAAAGGGATGAGACGGGTGCAGCTGGCATGCCTGTCTACCCTGTCCATGCAGCAGATACCTTTCCCATGGTGGAGGTCGCGAATCCCCATTTTGGTGTTGAAAGTGACCGAAGCTGTGTTATTTGTGTTTACAGGCCATGGACTGAATCTGAATGTGCAGAAGCATGTAAAGGTTTAGGAGACCCGTTGACTAATGTTGATGAATTTATCGCCCGACACAAGCAACTCTGCTCCTCGTACCGCTTAAACGGTCAGGAAATAGAAGCCACTTTTAGGAAGTGTCTCACATATAACTGGGCTCGGGTGCGAGGCACCTACACAGGGAGGGATGGTAATACTGTCCTACCCTATGGCCATGAAAATTTAAGAGGCCAAGTTGATGGGGTCTATGAGCGTCTTAGAACTACCTTTAAAGCTTCTGTAGATTACAACAAAATTGCCCAATGTGTGCAGAAAGAAGGAGAGGATGTTCATGAGTTCAGGGCGAGATTAGAGGAAGTTTTCAAAGTACATAGTGGCCTTGAAGAGAGTGCGGAGAAGGCCAGCCCATATCAGCAGCAGTTAAAACATGCTTTGATGAATGGCTTCCATCCACGCATTGCTGCTTTCATCAGAAAACAAAATGTTAATCAGAACACTGACGGGTCCGTTGAATGCATGAATTGGGCCCGCCATGCGCAGGAAGTTATTAAAAATAAAAAAAAAGAAGTCACAAAGCTCTGAGGCCGCTGCCTTTTTAGCAGATGAAATTTTGTTTCAGGGACAGGCTGGAAGAGGGCAAAACAGAGGCAGGAGTAGAAGAAATAGAGGGTCATGGCAATTTAGGGGGAACCGTGGCAAAAGAGATGATAAGTGCTATGCATGTGGGGAAATGGGCCACCACGCAAGGGAGTGTCCTGATCGCATGCCTGAAGAGTATAAACGTCCTGATGCAAGAAACCCTTATTATAATAAATGACTAGCACCTGTTGACACTGCTAACACACATACATGTACAAATGATCCCCTAGTTTGCCAGAATTTACAACAGCCTGTGTTTCAGACTCTAGATTTAACTGAAGTATTGTTAAATCTGTCAGGGAAAGAAGTAAAACCAGTTCGCACGTTAACCGTGCAGGGTAAAATCATTCAATTTCTGTGTGATTCAGGTGCAGATAAAACTGTTTTAAAAGATCATGTGTCAGGAGTTGACCCTTCAAGTGGCACAATTTATGTGAAGTCTGCAAATGGTCAGTTAAATCAGCATAGAATCTCTAAACCAGTGTGGATTAGAGATCCTACCACAGGAGAGGCAGCTCAGGGTTCAGTTGTAATGTGCCCAACTTGTCCGGTGAACCTCTTGGGAAGAGATATGATGATGAAACTTGGAATTTCAATAATTCCAACATCCATTGGGATGATAGCTGCAGGAAAAGGAGAAACTGCTGAGACAATGGTTCATCAGGACAGTGGGGATTTGCATTATTACTGGACACTTGACCTGTCGGCCTCCAGACCTGATCAAATAAACTGTAAACTGTTAGCTGCAGCTGAGGAAATGTTGACAACCAGCCATGACACACAGGCGCCAGAAGACTTGCATGTCACACTGAGATTTAAGACCACGCCTGGGCCTGATGAGGCCTACACAGATAAAGTGCTGAAATTAGGGCCACAGAGAATCACCATAAAAGCAGTATATACTGATGGTGAAACCATGGCTGGATGTAGTGTGATCCTTTCTGAAGCTGCACAAGAACTCTTTACAGGGCAGACACCACATATTTCACTGGCATGGCTGAGTGGACAGACTTAGCATCTTTAGTGAGGCACGGGGAGAGTGTTGGAATGTGGCAGCAAGCTGGAGGGGGTTGGGAGACAGACATGCAGCACAGCATCTTTCGTAAAAAGCTGGGATGGGTGACACATACTACACCACAAACACACTTAGAGGGGGGTGAGAATGACACAGCAGAATGATATTTTGTAGATGTCAGAGATCACCCGGAGCTTAAACAGGTCCCAGAGATGCTCTGGTCTACTGGGAAGACTGATGTGGGGTTAATGTCCACAGCGAGTCTAGTAGTAATAAAGCCCAAAACGTCTTTTAGGCCAAGAGTGAAACAATATCCCTTGAAGCCTGATGCAGTGGAAGGCATTAAACCAGTAATAGAGGATATGATTAAAGCAGGGATACTAGTTGAAGCTCCACAGGCAGTATGTAACACACCCATCTTCCCAGTTAGAAAGGCTGATTCACAGTCGTGGCGCATGATTCAAGACTTAAGAGCTGTAAATCAGGCAGTGGAGAGTATAGCTCCATGCGTCCCTGACCCCTACACCTTGTTAAATCAGCTTAAGCCAGACAAGACACACTTCACTGTGGTAGATTTAAGTAATGCTTTTTTTTTCCATACCAGTGCATGAGAATTCACAAGGCTGGTTTGGTTTCACATATCAAGGCAAAAAATACACATACACCAGATTGCCGCAAGGTTTTTGTGATAGTCCTACAATTTTCACACAGAATATTACAAACTGTCTGTCTGATTTTGTAGTTCCATCACATTCACAGATGTTGGTATATGTCGATGACATTTTAATTGCATCCAATTCAGAGCAGAACTGTAGGAACGTATCATTGACATTGCTAACTCACTTAGCTGAAACAGGTAACAAGGCCTCACTTTCAAAGCTACAGTGGGTAAAGACAGAAGTGAAATTTTTAGGACATCTGCTTAGTGCTGCAGGGAAAAGCATACATCCAGAGAGGAAAACAGCTATTTTGGCAGCACCTAGGCCAGTGACAAAGAAACACATGATGCAATTTCTAGGTTTGCTAAATTTCTGTAGATCATGGATGCCCCATTACTAGGGATGGGTACCGGTGTGACATAAACGGTAGTAACCAGACCGAAAAGCAGCGCACATTTCGGTGCTTTATTTCGGTGCTTTTTTTTCCTGAGCCAATTCTAGCCAATCATTTTACGTTTCCGAGGATAGTAGGCGGGGCCAGGTACGTACATTCTTTTAGAGCAGAGCTGCAGATTAAAAATGCCCAAGACGAAGCGGTCAAAAGTCTGGCTGTACTTCACAGCAAAAGATGCAAACCCAGCAGCCTGCAACAAGTGCTTTAAGCTGATACTGTGATACTGTCAAAGGAGGTAACACCTCGAATCCGATGAAACACCTGGCGACGCATAGCGGTTTTTTTTAAGCCGAGAAATGCGCCGTGTTTGATAGCTTGCTGCGAGACCTCACGCCATGTACATCTACTGCGGGTGTGGTGCCTGTTATCGGACCCAGAGTTAGCAACATCCCCCAAAAACCCGAAGAGGAGAGTCCTGGCCCCTAGCCCTGCCAGTGTAGCAGAAACGATGACGGATGATGATGGCAGCAGCAGCCGTTCTTCTCTGCGTGAGTAGCTTAATGTTGTTCGTGTGTAATTTACGTTGAGTAGGCTAACCACGTTATTAAATTAATGCATGTAAGGTGAACTAGCAAACACCGTCGTAGTTACATGCGGCTGTCTTCTTGTTTGATGGCAGATACTCCCTTCACCCTGGCCAAAAAGGCTAAAATGACCAAAGAAAAAGTTGAAAACAGTTAAACATGAGAGGTTTTTGGACAAAGTTTGTCTTTTTCCCATTGTTTAAGCACTGCTTCCAGCCAAGAGTGATATGCCCTATAGCTGCAGAAAAGGCTAACATTGTTATCTTTTTACAAAAAACAGCTGAACGTGAGAGGTTTTTGGACCAATTTTGTGTTCTCCATTCTTTAAGCACCGGTTTGAGCACCGGTTTGAGCACCGTTTAAGCACCGGCACCGTTTCAAAAGTACCGGTTTGGCACCGGTATCGGATAAAACCTAAACGATACCCATCCCTACCCATTACGCTGAAGTTGCGCAGCCATTATTAGATATGATGTACAGTAAACCTTTGGCTATGTCTGAAAGTTTGAGTTGGACCCCTGAGGGGGAGCAAGCTCTGTGCATGCTGAAACAGATGCTGACAGGAGCATCAGTTCTAGGGCTTCCAGATTACAACAAGCCTTTTGTTCAAACTGTTGATTGTAAAGGGCATTTTATGACATCCATGTTAGCACAAAAATGTGGAGGTAGAATGAAGCCAGTAGCTTATTATTCTAAGAGGCTGGATTCAGTGGCTTGTGCCTTACCTCATTGTGTGCGATCTGTGTGTGCAGCTGCTGAAGCCGTAAAGTGTTCTGGTGAAATTGTTTTGTTTCACCCTTTGACCCTGCTAGTTCCACATGAGGTGGATGTTTTATTGCTGCATACTAAAATGACATTCTTGTCACCGGCAAGACACTTATCTTTAATGTCACCGTTGCTCTCGCAACCACACTTAACTATTAAACGGTGTACAACTTTGAATCCCTCTACACTGTTACCCACAGAGGAAGAGGGTACATCACATGTGTGTCGTGAGCATGTGGAAACACAGTGTAAACCTAGAAGTGATTTAACAGACATACCACTCACTGAGGGCAAGGTTTGGTTTGTTGATGGTTCAAGTTTCAAAACGGCAGAGGGAAAGACTAAAACAGGCTTTGCTGTTGTGGATGATGTACAGGTCATCCGTGCTGGGCAGTTATCGCATTCCATGTCTGCCCAAGCAGCTGAGATAGTGGCTCTGACGGAAGCCTGTAAAGCAGCTGAGGGGCAGGCAGTGACTATATATACAGACAGTCAATATGCCTATGCCACACTTCATTTCTTTGCCGCTCAGTGGTCAAGACGAGGCATGACAACATCAACAGGGAAACCTGTGGAACATGCGACACTTTTACAGGACCTGTTGAAAGCAGTCTTACTGCCCAGTAAAGTTGCGGTTTGTAAATGTGCAGCACACACACGTGGCACTGACCCTGTTGCACTGGGCAACGCCTTTGCAGATAAAATTGCAAAGGAAGCAGCCCTTGGATCACATGGGGTTCATATTCTGACGTCTCAGGAGCAAACTATGCCCATTACACATGATGTGCTAGCAGACATGCAGTCACACTCACCTCCAGCTGAGAAGCAGCTGTGGCTCACTAAAGGAGCAAGCCTGAGGGGTGATGTCTATTATCTTTGTGATAAACCTATATTGCCTAAGAACTTATGTAGGACTGCTGCAATTTTGAGCCATGGGCTTTGCCATGTCTCCACAGCCGGGATGGTGGCAGCAGTCGAACAGCAGTTTTTCACACTGGGATTCGATGCTTATTCAAAACATTTTTGTAAAGCATGTTTAATATGTTGTAAACATAATGCTCAGGGGAACCTCAGACCTAGAAGAGGAAGGTTTCCCAGACCCAGCTACCCATTTGAAGTAATCCATATGGATTTCATTGAGTTGTCTAACTGTAACACCTACAGGTACTGCCTGGTAATTGTGTGCCCGTTCTCAAAGTGGGTTGAAATTGTCCCCACTAAGAAAGCAGATGCTATTTCAGTGGCTAAAGCGATATGCAAAAATGTGATCCCAGAGCATGGTGTCCCCCAGACTATATACAGTGACAATGGTCCTCATTTTGTGAATGAAGTAATTGAGAAAATGTCACAACATCTGGGGATAACACTGAAAAACCACTGCTCATACCACCCACAAAGTACAGGGCTGGTTGAAAGGACTAATGGCACAGTAAAACTGAGACTCAGGAAAACAATGGAGGAAACAGGCAGAACATGGGTAGACTGCATTGAGCTTGTGAAAATGTATATGAGAATCACGCCAACTGATAATGGCCTAACTCCCTTTGAAATAATATATGGCAGGCCATTTAGAGTTCCAGTGTTTTGTATTGATAATGATAAAGCAGAAGAAGAAAACACACTAGCAGACTGGATGATTAAAATGCTGAAAAGCAAAGAAGTCATGAGTGCAAATAATCTGCCAGATGATTCTGTTTCTGTACAGGAAGAACGTCTGAAGCCAGGGGACTGGGTGCTGATAAAGGTCATAAAGAGGAAGTGCTGGTCGAAGCCACGGTGGGACGGACCATACCAGGCTCTGCTGACAACACCAACAGCTGTGAAGATCGCAGAGCGACCCACCTGGATACACCAAAGCCACTGCAAAAAGGTGACACACATCCAGGCCAGCTCGGAGTAAGTGGCAGGAAGACCGGGTACAAAGGGGGGGGAAAGCCTCCAGGGCCCCTCGTCTCAATCCAGTGAAGAAACCAACTGAGCCACAGGTACTCATCAGAATGGCTGGAAAAGTGTTGTCTACCCTGCTGGGTGTAATGGCTTTGATGTCGTCATGGTCAGCAGTGGAGACCCTGTATGTCCAAGGAAACCACACCCAATACCCTCATGGCTATTCTACAAACTTTTGGTGGCAGTTTATGAATACAACTGCTCACTTGAACAATAGGACGGACTGCTATGTGTGTGCTCATATGCCGTTGTCCGCCTATACATCTGGACTGTGGCCGTACAGCATACCAGCGGACAGAAGTTGGTGTCTGTTAGGCTTAGCAACTCATCCTGGCAACAGAGTCCCCATGTCCAAGGCCAACTATAGTACACCTCTGAACATCACCTGGAGTAAGTCGCCACTTTTGAACGTGAATGGTTCTGGGCGAACTGACTTATTGGCCTGGCCTCAAGTGTCAGACCCACTGCCAAACATATTATTGCTGAACAAGCTGAACGCAGCTCAACTGCCGGTGTGTGTGATGAACAATGGAACACTGTCAGTGGGGGAGCTGCCGCTTCGCTTATGTAGAAACATATACACCTGCTGCCCTCCAGAGAACGAGAGCAGGTGTATGAAATGCTTGACCAGTGCAAAGTGTGCTGATAACTTGACATTGAGGAGGACTGAATGCAAGTACAACCTGGCTTACAGAATACTAGTAGAAGCAAAGAGCCAGAAGTGGACAAGCTGTGCAAAGACAGTACCGAGCAGTAAAGGAACAAGAGTGTTGGCTGATTGGTATTTCATGTGTGGACATAAAGCCTATCTATGACTCCCTGAGGGATGGGGAGGATTATGTGCCTTGGTGAAGTTATCGGATCACGTCTTCTTCATGGACAGAGTTGAACATCACCCTAGCAACTGACGGAAGCGTGAGGTGGATATAGCCTCACCAAATTCTTTTGGAGTGACAATAGACACTGGAGTGCCGTGGGAATTCCGCATTTGGGGTGGAGGAGCTAAGTTCTTCCAAAGTTTGATCCCAAACATCGGAGTTGCAGAAGAGGGTAACACTACCTGGGTCTGGGTGCAGTTTCCCCCTCCAGGGGCAAGGGTACCTAGACCTGGGGTATTGAGTACACTTGGGGAGTGTGATTGTGTGTACAGTGTCTATTTATGTCTGTCTCCACGTTGGGTGAGTGTGGCGTAATTGCATATGAGAGCATGAGGGTGGGAATGGATGTTTGTATCTGTGTGTGCCTGTATGTCTGTGTCTATATGTCAGGTTGGGTATCAGATGCCACCTCTCTAGGGACATCTCAGGCCCTCCAAGGTATGGAGGCCTATCTCCCCCCACCACTCCCCCTGCCAGTGACAGACACCCTCAGACATCGGTGCATTGGTGGTTCTTTATGTCCGGGGATGGGCGTCCAGGCTCCTTCGGGGGTGGGGTGCCCTCGGCCTCCCGGCCTGGGGCTCAGACACTCTGGCACAGCTGGCTGCCGGCGGAGCTTACGGGCACGTCACTGCAACCCCCCCTGGCTTCTGCTCCGCAGCTGCTGAGCAACCCCTCATCTGGGGCTCTCCTCAGCTCTTTCTGGGATAGTGGCGCGGCTGCCCCTCCATTGGTCTTCCTTGGTCTCTTGTGTTCTGAGGGTCTCTGGATGTCTGGAGCCTTGATCTCCTCCATACCTGCTTCATGCCCTGGAGGACGGGGCAGTGGCCCCCCACACCCTCTAGCAGATCATTACATGAAGGAACCTTTTAAAAACAAGCGCGTTCATGCTCACAGGTATGCACACGGGTGCACACACACACAAACTACACCCTTTTTGGCTCCTACCTCAAAGCACACTGTGCGCTGTCGATCTTACGTGCTGCACAATAATATTTAATATTTAGTATTTACTGTTATATTTACATAGGTCATCGCGATGATGTTGTTTATTATATTGCTCTCTTTTTCTTTGCTTGTTTTCTCTTTTTTCTTTCTCAACAGGTGATCCAGGTGATTGATATATGTATTTTTTGTCTGCTTATTTTGTTTTTTGCCCTTTATCCCCGTCCCTCTTCCCCGCTCTTTTTCTTTCCCTCTTTCTTTCTCCCTTTTCTTTTCCCCAGTCAAGTCCATCCCGTGTTCAGCAAATGAAAATAAAATAAACAATAAAAGCAAAGGTGAATGAAATAGACCAATACGGCAAGGCTGGGATGGTCCATTTGGTAAAGTAAATCCGTTGGGCAAAAAAAAAAAAAGATGCAGCTGCTGAAGTTGCAGCAAATGAGGCTGCTCTGCAAGTTCTGTTTGAACAAGAAATCCATATGAAGGAACTTGAAAGGCAAGAAGCAGAAATAGCACAAAGACAAAAGGCTCTAGAAGCTAAGCGCAGAGAATAAGAATAAGAATAAGAATAAGAACAACTTTATTTATCCCGAGGGAAATTCTTTTGTCATGTACATGCTCAAAGCAGCAGGAGAGACAGAGGAACAGATGAATAAGATATAAGATATACAATATATACAATAAGAATAGTGTACAGTAATATACAGAAGGAAAGTGCAAGAAGTAGAGCGACTTGAGACTGTAAAAAAGCTGAATGCAGCAAAGGCTTGACACCGAGTGTATGAACAAAGTGAATGTTCAGATGAAGAAATATACAACCTACTTCACCACAGATCTGACAAGAAAAATGAGGTCAAGTCTGAAAACAATGACCAGCATATGAAACAGTGTTCCTTGCCACAAAATGTGGCACCTCAACGAGAGGTGAACACAGAAGATCTGGTCAAAGCATTTGCAGTGTCTCTTAATGCAAGTCGTCTTCCGGTACCAGAGCCAACAATATTCAGTGGCGATCCTATCAGATATAATGATTGGAAAATTTCCTTTCTGACTCTGATCGACAGGAAAAATATACCAGTTGAAGAGAAGACTTATTACCTGAGAAAATATGTAAGTGGACCTGCAAGGAAGGCAATAGAGGCTACTTCCCGCTTAGCACAGAGTCTGCATACTATGCAGCATGGACAGTTCTCGAGGAGAGTTATGGCAATCCTTTCCTCATAGCAAAGGCCTTCAGAGACAAACTTGACGCATGGCCTACGATAAGCTCTAAAGGCAGTATGGAACTTCAAGCATTTGCTGATTTCCTTTGCTGATGCAAGACAGCCATGTTGCAAATGAAGGGGCTTGAAGTGTTCAATGACTGCAATGAAAACCACAAAATGCTTGCAAAACTTCCAGATTGGCTGACTTCAAGGTGGAACAGAAAGGTTACAGAAGTGCAAGAGGAGACTCACACCTTTCCAAGCTTCAGCCAATTTGTAGATTCCATCTCACGGGAAGCCAAAATTGCCTGTAATCCCACAACATCTCTCTTTGCTCTGAACCCAAGTGAAACTGAAGGGGCAAAAATACCAAGGAACAGAGGCAATGGAGCAAAGGTGCTAGCAACTAACTCAAATGAAAGGACTGTCAGTGCTAGTTGTGTGTACTGTGAAAGGTCGGGTCACAGCCTACTTAAGTGTAGAAGGTTCATAAATGAGAGCATTGTTGAGAGACTAAAGTTTGCTCAAGACAAGAAGTTATGTTTTGGCTGTCTGAACTCTGGTCATCGCTCCAAGGATTGTGAAAGCAGAGAAACCTGTGACACATGTAGTAAAAGGCATCCAACATGTCTTCATGACAATCGTACTAAGGAAGAGAGAACAAGGAGAAATCAAACCAAGAACAGTGACAGGACAAGAAAAACAAACTCAGACGTCTCACAAGACAACAGTGTCACACCAACAACAGGTGAAGCAACTTCTAACAGAGTCACGCAGAATGTTTACGACACTCACACATCTTCCATTATTCCAGTATGGGTGTCAACCAAAGGTGAGCCAGAGCATGAATTCTTGTGTACGCACTCCTTGATAAACAGAACGATACAACCTTCATTCTTGAAGAAACGGCACAAGCTCTGCATGTCAAAGGTGAATCTACTCAGCTAAAGCTCACTACCATGTCTTCAAGAAACACAGTTGTGTCCTGTCGTAAGCTCTCAGGTCTACAAGTCAGAGGGTTCTACTCAAATAAGACCATTTCCCTACCAGTAACATATGCCAGAGACTTTATTCCCGCAAACCGAGATCACATTCCATCGCCTACAACAGCTAAGGCATGGCCTCATCTTGAATGGATTGCAAGTGAGATCACTCCACTACAAAACTGTGATGTTGGTCTGCTGATTGGGTACAACTGCCCCCAAGCACTTGTTCCTCGTGAGGTTGTGTCTGGAAAGGAAAATCAGCCGTTCCAATCCAATCCAATCCAATTTTATTTATAAAGCACTTTAAAATACCCAGCACAGGAACAAAGTGCTGTACAGAACATAAGTTAAAACAATAAAATAACAGAAAGCAGCAAAAATAAATAAATAAATAAGTTCGCACAAAGAACTGATCTGGGATGGAGTATTGTGGGTTACGGCAATCCATGTCTCAATTATGGAGATGCCTTCGGAGTAAGTCACCAAGTCATTGTGAAGGAAGTGGTGCCTGACATTCAGCCCTCTTCAAACCTCACCAACAAGGTTCACTATGTCTACAGAACTCAAATAAAGGAAATGATCTCTCCCACAGAGGTCCTAAAGATGTTGGAGTCTGACTTTGTTGAGAAAGCACCAGAAGACACAAAGGTCTCTCATGAAGATCTCAAATTTCTAACAAAGATGAAGACTGGCATTAGGCACAAGGAGGATGGTCATTTTGAGATGCCACTCCCATTCAAGAGTGAAAGGCCGAACCTGCCGATCAAAAAGGCACGTGCTATTCATTGTCTCAAATGTTTTTTAGAAAAAAGGCTCAAGAGGAACAAGCAGTACTACATGGACTATAAGAAATTCATGTATGAGATCCTAGCCCATGGGATCCTAGCCCATGGAGATGCTGAAAAGGTCCAAGAGCAAGACATTGACAAGACACCAGTTTGGTACATCCCACACCATGGTGTGTATCATCCACAAAAACCCGGAAAGATTCGTGTTGTCTTTGATACCTCTGCCAAGTTCCAAGGCACTTCACTAAATGACCATCTCCTGACTGGTCCAGAGCTAACAAACACCTTGCTCGGAGTCTTGTGTCGCTTCCGAAGAGGCCCAGTGGCTTTCATGTGTGACATCGAATGCATGTTCCACCAATTCCATGTGCATGCTTGCGACCAAGATTACTTACGGTTCTTGTGGTGGGAGAACGGTGACCTTGAAACTCTATTCACTGTCTACAGGATGAAGCTACACCTATTTGGAGCAGCATCTTCTCCAGGTTGCGCCAACTATGGCCTCAAGCATCTTGCAGCTGAAGAGGAAGGAAGTCTTGATGAAGAAACCATCAAGTTCATCAAAAACAACTTCTACTTTGATGACGGACAAGCAAATGTTGACACTGAAGATCAGGCAATACAGCTGGTTAATGAAGCACGCAAACTCTGCAGCATGGGCAAACTTCGGTTGCACAAGTTCATCTCAAACAGCACCCAAGTTCTAACTTTGCTTACGAAGGAAGCAAAGCTGCCAAAGATCTAGATATGGCACTCGGTGAAGTACATATGGAAAGAGCACCTGGCGTACAATGGTGTGTGGCATCAGATCAATTTCAGTTCAGAGTAGTTGTTAAGGAAAAACCACTCACCCGAAGAGGAGTATTGGCCACAGTAGCCTCTGTGTTTGATCCACTTGGGTTTGCGTCACCTTTCATTCTGCTGGGAAAGCAGATCTTGCAACAAATGTGTCGAGATAAACTCAGCTGGGATGATAACTTACCTGACAGTCTTAGACCTCAGTGGGAGTCTTGGTTGCGTGACCTGGGAAACCTTGCAGATGTAAAGGTTCACAGATGCTACATTCCTTCGAAGTTCAAGGCACAGCACTACGAACTTCATCATTTTTCCAGTTCAAGTGCATCTGGATATGGAATGTGCACTTACCTCAGAGCAGTAAGCACATCTGGTGAAGTCCACTGCTCACTGGTGATGGGAAGATGAAGAGTTCCACCAACCAAAGTCACAACTATACCTCGGCTTGAGTTGTCGGCGGCCGTTGTTGCTGTGTGCACTGGTGACATGCTGAAAAAGGAATTGGAAATTTCAGAAGAAAGGTATTGGACTGACTTGAAGGTATTACTCGGATACCTCAGCAATGAAGGCAGAAGATTTCATGTGTTTGTTGCAAACCGAGTGGAACGCATCAAACAAAGTATAGATTCAACCCAATGGCAGTATGTAACTTCCGAAGGTAATCCGGCGGACCACGCCTCAAGAGGCCTCACAGCAGAACAACTTGTAGCATCAAACTGGTTCAAAGGCCCAGACCTCCTTTGGCAGAAGGTTATACCCAGTGGTGAAATTAAGGTGGGAGAGTTATCAACCAGTGACCCGGAGGTTAAGAAGGTTCAGGTCCACAAGATACAAGTGGAGGAACAAAGGTCCCTGTTAGATCGCCTACACAAGTTTTCCGACTGGTCGAGAATGATTAACCCTCGCTGGACGCGCCGGCGCGTCAAAATCACATGACCAATTTAAGACGACACAGCTACAAGATGCAGCACGTCAGAGTCTCCATTTCAACTTGGGTCAAAATGCGGACTTCAAGCTATATACCAGTTTCTGAATTGTGTTGATGGGCCACGTAAAACCAGAGTTATGATAAAAAATACACGCGATGTTTTTTTCTGAACAAAACAGCGGTGTTTACAGCGGGAAGAATGGTAAAAACGGCGTTTTCTACAGACAGCGCTAGCATATGCTCTCCCTTTGCGAGTGAAAAAAGAAAAAGAAAAAACACCCCTTCCCTATTGGTGTTAGAGTTTACCATGTCAGCCAATCAAAAAAATGATATGGCAACATGTGGCACTTGGTTGTTTAGGGAGAAGGGGACGTTTTTAGGAGTGACACCCGCGACGGAAAGCGGGCGAGCGAAAGAAAGAGAGAGAGCGAGTTTTCATATGTGAGACATTAGTGACGTTTAGCGTGTTTGGAGGCTATAGTTAGTGTGTTGTGTAGTTATTGTCTTGTATTGTGTGTCAGTTAGACTGCTAAATTTCATATTTGCTCTAAAAAAGCCGTCAAAGGCAGATTCCAGTGTAAACACATGTTCCCACATGGAAAACAGGACTGATACACCTCCTGCTGTCAGACCTGCAGGGTTTAGGCCTGTGGTGTTCTCCTCTGTCTTATACTGAACACAAACTACATTTTTTGGACTGGCACAAATAATTTGTGTGCCTTCTTATTTGATCCAGCACACCTGATTGTTCTGTAAATAGATTTAAATGGCTATATAAAAAACGCCTGAGGCCTTGGCTGCATATTTAGGTAAATAGTACCATATAACTTTGTTGTTTGCAAAACTTGTGCATAATTTTTAGAAATGTACAATTTCTATTTGCATTTCAAGTTATGAAAATGATTCTTTAAACATGTTTGTGTGGGTTTTACAGTAAAAAATATAACTTTTTTCTACTCGGATTTTGAATTTTTTGTCTGAATTTAGATCAACTGTGCTAATATAGTATGCCAAAATGAAAAAATAACTCAAATTTCAGATATTTGAGGTTGTGCTGAAAATAATGATACCAAACAAGGCAAGAAAAACATATTTTAAAGGTGAAATATAGAGGTAAAATCAAAAGTAGTCAAAAACGGCCAATTATACCCTGGACCCCAGAGGGTTAAGGCAGTTGCTAGACTCAAGCGCTATGTGAAAGAAGCAAAGGATCACAAAAGTAGATCACACGACATCAGTAGCCTACAAGAGAGAAAGGAAGCAGAGTTAACAATCATAAAGATGATTGTTACTACGATGACCTGGATGACTGAGAACCTTCACAGACAAATCATAAAGATGGTTCAAGAAACAGCCTTTGCTCAGGAAATAAAAAACTTGCAACACCACAATGTGATGCAGATTGAAGACAATAACTTCTACAAGTTATGTCCATTTCTTGATGACCAAGGCATTCTTCGGGTAGGCGGACGCTTAACACATGCAGCTTTGCATCCCAATGTCAAGCATCCGGCGATCCTGCCAAGAGACAGTCACGTGTCGGCACTACTGGTCAAATATTATCACGAGAAGACATACCATCAAGAACGAGGGATCACCATGAATGAACTTCGAGCTAACAGATTCTGGATTCTTGGACGTAGCAAGATTGTGTCATCTTACATCTATAAATGTATAAAATGCAGAACGTTCAGAAGGTGCACAGAGCAGCAGAAGATGGCAGACCTCCCAGAGGATCGGATGGAGACCACACCGCCATTCACCTACTGTGGGATGGACTGCTTTGGTCCTTTTTATGTCAAAGAAGGCCGCAAGGAGCTAAAGCATTATGGCTTGCTAATCACTTGCATGTGCTCCAGAGCAGTGCATCTTGAAATGCTTGACGATCTCTCTACGGATTCCCTCATCAACTCGTTGTGTGCATTCATAGCTATCAGAGGTACAGTTCGCCAGATAAGATGCGATCAAGGCATGAATTTTGTTGGCACTAGAAACGAGTTTATTGAAGCATTTAAGGAATTGGATCAAACCAAGCTAGGGAAACTGGACTGCGAGTTTCTCATGAACACCGCAGCATCTAGTCACATGGGTGATGTCTGGGAAAGACAAATTTGCACCATAAGAAGTGTTCTCACGTCCATCCTGGAACAATCAGCCAAACAACTCGACAGCTCCTCTCTGAGGACATTCCTGTATGAAGTCATGGCAGTGATTAATAGCAGACAATTGACTACTGACCAACTATGTGATCCATCAAACCCAGAACCTTTAACACCGAATCACATACTAACCATGAAGTCCACAATCATCTCTCCACCTCCAGCAATGTTTGTGAAAGATCTTTATCTTGTAAGAGGTGGCGTCATGTTCAACTACTTGCCAACACCTTCTGGACAAGGTCGAAAAAGGAGTATTTGTTAAATCTTCAAGGCAGACAGAAGTGGACCAAAGAGCACAGAAATGCTAAGATGGTAAATAGCCTATATTTGTATAGCGCTTTACTAGTCCCTAAGGACCCCAAAGCGCTTTACACAACCAGTCATCCACCCACACATTCACACACTGGTGATGGCAAGCTACATTGTAGCCACAGCCACCCTGGGGCGCACTGACAGAGGCGAGGCTGCCGGACACTGGCGCCACCGGGCCCTCTGACCACCACCAGTAGGCAACTGGTGAAGTGTCTTGCTCAAGGACACAACGACCGAGACTGTCCAAGCCGGGGCTCAAACCGGCAACCTTCCGATTACAAGGCGAACTCCCAACTCTTGAGCCACGATCGCCCCTGATGATCAATGATGTTGTCCTCCTGAAGGATGAGATATCTCCACGCAACCAGTGGAAGTTGGCAAGGATCATTGAAGTGTACCCTGGAAAGGATGGAAGAGTGAGGAAGGTGAAATTGCTGCTGAGTGATCCAACCCTGGATAGAGCGGGAAAACGTACCTCCAAACCTGTTCACCTGGAAAGACCCATTCAGAAGACAGTCATTCTGATGGAAGCCGAAGAAGATTCTCCACCGCACTCTGCTTAAAAGATAAGTCATAATAGTTCATTCAAAAGCCATTCATTAGTTCATAGGCAATACTTTATTCTTCAAAATCACAAGTGATTGGTGGGAGTGTAACGGTCTTTTGCATTTTATGTTTGTTGAGCTGTATGTCCAGATTTTGCTCTTTTGTACCCTCTGGTGGTGAAGTATAGAGGGTTCAGTTGTTTGCAGTTTGGGTCTCCACCCAGCCACTTTATGGTAGCGCACATGGTGTCTGCATGCTGCAGCTCGCAGTCAGCTCCACACATGGAGAAAATATCATTCAAAGAGAAGAGATAAGTGATAAAGAAGGCCATAAAGGACTATTTAGCCCCACCTGGATGACAGCTCACAAGGTTTGTGTATTTTAAATGTTTTATTTTCTGTAATTAAGGACTTTTGATTGATTGATACTAAGTACAAGAACGCGTTTTGATGTGATGTTTTTGTTTTATTGTTTTGTCTGTGAGCAGTTCTCACGTGTTGTCAAGACCAGAATAAACCCTGTTTTATAACTCTACATCGTGCCTACGTCAATCCTTGAGGGTGCTACAAATCTAAATGTTAAGTGTTAAATCTAAATGTTAAATCTAAATATTATATTTAAATCTAAATGTTAAATCTAAATGTTACAGGAAATTAAATATTTAGCTAACATGCAAATTTATTGTACGGCTCAATGGAAATAGCAAAACAGTAATTGTCACTGAGCTCATTTCATTTACAGGCATTTGTAACATGTATGAACATAACGCTAACTTGGAACAATATTGCATGGATATTTATTTGATAGCAATAAAGTAAATAACAATAACAATTAAACAAGAATATTTCAAATACACCAACAGTTTTAAAGATGGAAAAACAATATTTTCAGTTGTTCACACAGGATCAACCTGAGTGACCTGTTCCTGGACCATTTCTTTAACAACTGTAATAGATTACAGGAAGTCTCTGGCAGTGTTGCTGAATCTGCCCGAGCAAGATCAGACATGGATGCGGTGCAACTGAGACCTGCGGTTTGTCTTTTCTGGTCGGCGAGTGGAGAATCACACAGGGTGGTCTGCAAAGAGAGCTTTAGGATGCTTCCTCCCACTGTCCACTGCATCGTCCATCCACAGGGTTTGCAGGGCTCACTCGTGGCTGCCACACCACTAAGATGTTTTCACAAATATGCAAGCAGGAGATGGTGGATCCTATATTATTAGTATAATACTTGTAACTCTGTAGCAGACAACAGTTTGATAAAGTGCTATGTAAAAAAAAACAAACAAAAGATTAGATTCTATACGTTTCAAAGATATTTAGTTCATATATTTTATATGATACAGTACATGTGTAAGAATGACCAATGTTGTGCCAAAAAATGATCGTCTGCCAAAAACTGATTTCCGGTTTTTGCCCTAAACTGATTGCTCGTATTTAACCTGCTATAAATAACTTGTTGGTCTATAATACGTGAAACATGTCAAATGTTTCCCTCATTAATGACACCACGTCACCTTGAGCCACCAGCAACATTCCTGTGACAAGGTAGAAGCTGCAATCAGTTTTTGGCAGTGACTTTTATATATCCTTTATTTATCCAGTTCACAAACAATCTTGTTGACATTACAAATTTATTTTTTAAGAGTAATCTGGCCAAGAGGACAGCAGACAGCAAAACAAATATATCAATTATACCTACATTATAACCAGAGTTATAAAGATACTTGAACAACAGGTAATTATTGTATATATAAAACCCCTTAGTAAACCATGTTCACCGAAGTCTATTTACCAACATACATAAAGATATTACACATATTACACACGGAAACATGGCAAATCAGTTTTGGCAGGTGAACACTTTTCGCTCTGTGGCGCTAGCGACCGGAAAAACACCCAAGTAAGGGCGGAGTTGAAGGCTAGGAGGCTGTCCACAGCCCATCTGTTATGTTGGATACTCATTGTTTGTTCAATAAAGTTTCTATGGAGAAAAAAGGGGGCTGTCCACAGCCGCTCACTTCCTGACTACCCGTCCGTTTGAGGACACTACCTTGTGACGTAGGTAGGTAGTGTCCTTATGAGCATCCTTCCCCTGAATTCGGACACAGCAAATGACTATATTAATCTGTTCAGTGGGAGGAGTCTCATCATGCCTGTGAAATTTGTGAGAGATTGAAATAGATTACTTTGACTCATAGCAATTTTGTGCTTTATGGCAAAATATCGAAATTTGCCATGCTGCAAAGGTCACGCCCTTTGACAAAAACTCACAGTTTTAAATGTAACCTAAGACCAGCTCTTTCCTGGACAAATTTGAAGTTGCTGGGGTGAACCGCCTTGAAACTGTACCCTAATGTGTAAAACATGACATTTCCTGTTCACACTACGTACTGCTGTGACCACCAAATATGGCAGTTTCTAATGTGTTCAAAAGTGGAGGCTTATCACACAGAGACGTGTGGTCCAGATTGGACAATCTATGTGTAAATGAGAGCAGATAAAATATTAATGGCCCAGGCAGACTGGCCAAATATGAAGCGGATCCAATAATATCCCTTGCACGTCCCCATATCACCAAGCATACTGTGGCCGATCTGTGCCAAACATCTCCTATGCCCACGCGGCGGTGATGGAGAATAACACCTGACCAAATGTAACACTGATGTATATCACGTGTGGAACCACAAGTAAAAATTTCATCTAGATTGGATGATGATTATAATCTAGTGCACATTTCCTGTTCCTACTCGGCGAGACACCAACTTTTGCATTTCTGCCTTCACACTCTGAGTCCTCTGGGCTTAATAAACGCAGCAGATACAATAAAGCCTTTGCATGTGTGCGTGGGCCCTGATAAAAGGAGTAGATACAATAGGGCCTTTGCACATTTCCTGTCCAGATTTTGGCAGGCAGACGCACCTGCACGGCATCTGCAATCATGCCCCGCCAACTTAAGTATTGTACTGGGTCCTGTGTTTGGGGTTTGGTTGCGTTGAGCTTGCAGCGGGAGAGCTGCAGCTCTGTCTGTGTGCTAATAAAGTATGCTGCAGAGCACGAACATGCACCTGGGTCTGCAGTGGGTTTGTTACACCAACCCACACAACCAATGTAATCTCAGGTATGCCAATGACACCACAGTGGTTGTGCTCATCTCTGATGGAGATGAAACGGGGAAGAGGGAGGGAATTTGTCCCACTGGTGTTTAGAAAATAACCTGAAGCTGAACATCCTTAAAACAAAAACACTCTAAATAGACTTCAGGAGGCACAGACAGGTCCACGACCCTCTCATTATAAATAGAGAACGTGTGGAATCTCTCTCCACCTTCAGGTTTCTGGGCACCCACTTTTCAGCTGATCTCACCTGGACCCACAACACCAATGCCCTGGTAAAGAAGACCCAGCACTGGCTGCACTTTCAACTTGTCCATAGGCAGAATAACCTGGAGCAGAAACTACTGCCCACTGGTCGGCGCCTCAGGTGCCATGGCCTTTATCACTCAGGCTATTGTGACCAAGTCTTTTCTTTGCACTACCTCAGACCACTTTGCAACTATTTTGTTTTCCAATGTGTGCCTTTTTCTTATTTTGTATATATTTCTCTTGTTTTGTATTTGTCCCTCTTGATTGTATACATTTCTCCTGTTTGCTATTTATTCCTATTGTTTCCTATTTATATTTTATTCTGCCACAGCTGGTGTGGAGCACTTACAATGTTGTTGTGCTTTGGGAGTATGGGGTGTCTGGCCCACTGCGTGGGCCATTCGATCCTTATACAACCATTGCATTAGCTTAGCCACATAGCTGGCAATAAGTCGGACTTGTTCCTGGTGGGTGATGGACTTTGTCAGGGCTGCCCTTTGTCACCGATTCTGTTTATAATTTTTACAGACAGAATTTCTAGGCATAGCCAAGTAGCGGAAGGCTTTCACTTGGGTGGTCTCAGAATCTCATCTCTGCTTTTCGCAGATGATGTGGTTCTGTTGGCTTCATCAGGTGATGGCCTCCAGCTCGCACTGGACCGGTTCGCAGCTGATTGTGAAGCGGTGGGAATGAGAATCAACACCTCCAAATCAGAGGCCATGGTCCTCAGCCAGAAAAGGGGGAGTGCCCACTCTGTGTCAGGGATTAATTCCTGCCCCAAGTGGAGGGGTTTAAGTATCTCGGGGTCTTGTTCACGGGTAATGGGAGAAGGGAGTAGTAGATTCACAGACAGATTGGTGCTGCAGCTGCAGTGATGTGGATGATGTCATGTTGAAGAGAGAAAAAACTGTAAGTATTGAACACATCATCAATTTTCTAAGTAAATATATTTCTAAGGGTGTTACTGACATGAAATTCTCACCAGATGTCGGTAACAACTCATCCAATCCACACATACAAAGAAACCAAACCATAGATGTGCATAAATGAAGTTATATGTAATAATAAAAAATATTGTGTATCGTCTAAAGACCAGAAATAAGGATATCACCTCAGGCTTTCAACTATGACAGATAAGTTTTGCTGTGTTTTGTTAAAAAATTAATGAGAACTGAAACTAGGGGCATGGAAGGTAAGTTATTTAATCATGACAGGAACTGTTGCATCCATAATTCAGTGACCATAAATCTCTCATAGGTGGTTGTTTTACTGTTCTGCATTTTACTGTCTTTTTGTTTGGCACCTAATGTTCATGTTTAGTTTAGCCTTTTGTGTAGAGACAAGTGTGAACGCTTGTCTGTCAAAAGCAAGATGACTTGTCCTATCCCGATTAATTCAGGTTACTAATTTGTCCTCACTTTAATCATATAGACAGAAAATACTGTAAAGAGTTTCTTGTTAAATGCAAATATTCTTAAATTATGTTTTTACATATGTTGCATAACTTTGTGGGAGAAGATGAAAATGAAGGTGCTACAGAATATTTTCACATGCAAAATGTTCAGTTCAGTTCATTTTTATTTCAAACATATACAATCACCATCATCACATAATATCATTCCACTCTTTTGTTTGAAAAGGACTAGGCAGAAGTATATACTTGACCCTACCTCAAATTTCACATCTCACTCATTTATTTTTCTTATAATCTTACATAAAACAAACAAACAAACAAATAAAACAAAAGCAAAGCAAACAAAACAAAAAACAAAACATCACACTCTAGTTTCTTTCATATAAATAAAAGACAGAATATATAAATTAGCAGATTCCCAATATGAAACAAACCAACCAAAACATCACTTCTATGTAAGAATTTGCTCCAGGCCCAGGAACGGCCGTAGTGCAACAACAGAAGGGCTAGACTCAGACAATTTTCACCGGGAGACAAAGTGCTTGTATTACGCCCTTCTTCTACTCGCCAAATGTCAAGGACCCTTTGTGGTCACACGGCAAGCGGCGGGTGTTGACTATGAAGTGGGACAGTCGGACACAAACATATCACCTCAGCCTCCTTAAAGCATGGAGAGAGGCTGAAACTGCTTCTCTGGAGAGCCTGGTGAAGGAAAGAGATGATTTAGGGCCAGAGTTGCCAAATTCCACAATTCCTGCCTCCCTACAGCTGGTTTCACTGTCATTCTGTAGTGGAAGGACATTTTTCATCGTCTGAAATACAGCTGGTTAGAGTTGGAAATAAAGATCCTTTTTACTGTGCTGTAGTGTATTGTCCATCTGGCCTAAATAGCTCCTTTAAAGGAGTTCAGTGATTTTTTTATCCTCCACCTTGAAGCTGTCCAGGCTGGTTATAGTCGGGGATTTTAATATACACATGATGATGACTCTGACCTTTTTGCCCGAGGTTTCTAAATAATTTTTAATAATTCTTGTCTTTCTATTTTTAAAACAATGTATGTCCTGTCAAAACCAGGCTAGTTCCTGTTTCAAAGTCATCCCCCTGGATAAATGACAGCACTCGCTGTTTAAAGCGTTGTTGTCATAGATTTGAACGATCATGGAGGAAAACTCATCTACATGTCCATCTCCTTCATTTAAAGGACCTTTTATTTTCTTTCGACACTTCAGTTCGAGATGCGAGGGCTGCCTATTTCTGCCTGTTGGATAAATTCCAATCCGGCTTCCGTAGAGCTCACTCTACTGAAACTGCACTTCTCAGAGTCTCCAGTGACATTTTGATGAGATGTGATGCAGGAGAATGCTCTGCTTTGCTGATGCTGGACCTGACCTCTGCCTTTGACACTTACCTTCTATCAGGAACCTTGGTGTAACTTTTGACTCAACTCCGCTGACATCCTTTGAACATCCTCATCATTGAAAGAGGAGCCACTGGCTCGTAGGTGTGCAGAGACTGCCGAGTCCTGGCCTGACAAGTTAGCTCTTCTGTGTTGTGCCATCTGCTTACCTAGAGATTCTTTGATTTCCCTTGTGTATAAATCAGGGCAATCCTTCTGGCGCTTAACTGTGTACACTATATTTTTCTGTTTGTGCCCAGGGACCCATTCCTTAGAGTGGACCAATTTTTGGCAGAGGGTGTTTTGGAGTTTAAAAGCCATGAAGACGCGGTGTGTAGAGAAAATGTGTCTCAACTGTTAAGATACTCCTGACACGTACAGGATCACTACAGGTTTTCACTTAGGCAGAGGTTGTCCTTCTCTCCTGGATCAGCTGGAGGTTTCTTTAGGAGCCTTCCCAGCTTTGACAAAAGTCCAGCTGGGATAACCACATTTACTCACGGCCTTCTTGATGTGATGTTCTTCGGCTTCCTTGGCTGCTGTGTCAGTGGGGATGATGTTCGCTCTGTGTTGTAGCGTCCTGATGACTTCTAGTTTGTACTCCAGTGGATGTTGAGAGTCAAACCTTAAGTACTGATCAGTATGTGTTGGTTTATGGTACATATCAACTTAAAATGTTAACTTTAAATGTCCCCAACACTGATGGAAATTTCATAGTGAAGGGTAACCTGTCATTTTTCATATCCTCCCTGGTGAACTTGATGTGCCGGTTCACCAAGTTGATGTGATCCGTGAACTGTGGTACGTCCTGAAATTAGATTTTCACTCAGGTGAAAATCTAATTTCAGGACATTACCAAGTGGTTATAAAAGTCTCATATATTTTAACCACAAACAAACACAAATGTGAGAAAAACTGTGAAATATGATGAATTTAGTTAGACTGCAACCTCAACAAAAAAACTTTGTCAATGTCAACTTAGGAAAAGAATAAAAGCTAAAATACAATGGTTTGCACTAAGTGTCTGTATTGTAAGTATTTTTTTAAAGACGCTTTATAGGACATTTTAGAAAATATTACATAATTCGATTAAATATTTCACAATGTTTATTTTTTTTAGACCCATGGAATGATACATAGTCTCTCAGATGGTTTAGTGTTTTCTGTCATGCAACACTGATTCATAATTTGTTGGGTGTAGTGAAGAGTCGTTACAGATAAAGATCTAAAATGACAGTTTTCAGTCTGCTGTAAGACTTTAATGCCTCTAGGTGTCAGTGTTGTTCCACATATTCCTCTCATGCGGCGCATTCAACTTTTAAGACACAATTAAACACAGTTACTTTTCACAGTGAACATGGTCTAGTTATAATAGTATTGAAAATGTGTGAAGTTAAAATGTTATAGGTAGTTAAATGTTAATGTTGCAGTGAAATAATTAGAAAAATGTCAAAATTAACAAATTTAATAAAATACTTTGCTATTAAATCACAAGCATCCCTTAAGCTTTTAATGTTCTGGCAAGGGCTGGTGTCTTTATATAGTATAATAATAAAGAAAACAAAAGAAAACAATGAGTGGCCATGATATCTTGGTTAATTGGAAAACTGCACCCTCATGATTTTAATTCAATTTCAATTCAATTCAGTTTTATTTATACAGCACCAAATCACAACATTAGTCGCCTTTATATTGTAAGGTAGACCCTACAATGATATATACAGAGAAAACCCCACCAATCATATGACCCCATATGAGCAAGCACTTTTAAACAGTGGGAAGGAAAAACTCCCTTTTAACAGGAAGAAACTACCGGCAGAACCAGGCTTGCCAACCAGGCCAAAACCAGGTTATCTGCCGCGACCGGTTTTGGTGAGCAAAAGAAGACAGGATGAAAGACATGCTGTGGAAGATTTTAATTATAATCTGGCCCTTACTGATCATGCACCTGTATCTTTATCTGTAAATCTGGGCAAATTGCCTACTGTGATGCCTTTGACTAATAATATAGTTGAAGGGAAAATACACTGGCCTACCCTGACTGAGGAGGAGCTTATGGTATATTTTGATCAGTCTGATGTTCTGCTGAGTAAGATTGAGCTACCAAAAGATGCATCTGCATGTTATGATGTTAACTGTACAAACCCTCAACATGGGGCTGAGTTGTGTTATTTCTATGAGAATATTGTAGAGTCCCTACTTGTGTCGAGCAGTTCATAGCCTAAGACGAAGATGTATAAAGGTAAATCAGGCTGGAAGTTATATGCTGAGGAGCTTCATGCTGAGACCTGAGGCTTGGGTGGAGTCTGGGCGGCAACATTCCGGCCATTTTTTGAAGCATTAATTAATGGCAGGACTTCTTTGAGCAGTTTTGTAGGAATGGGGTCTAAAAGACACGTTGATGGTTTGGAGGAAGTAATTATTGAAGTTAACTCAGAAAGATCAATTGGAGAAAAAGAGTCTAAATGAATATCAATGGTACTGAAAGTAGCTGTAGATAATATTACATCTGTGAGATGATTATGGGTAATTTTTTCTCTAATGATTGAAATTTTATTTGTAAAGAAGTTCATGAAGTCATTACTAGTTAACGTTAAAGGGATGGTTGGCTCAACAGAGCTCTGACTTTTTGTCAGCCTGGCTACAGTGCTGAAGAGAAACCTGGGGTTGTTCTTAATTTCCCCCCACCCAAGGCAAATACACCGCTGTCGCGGTGCTGTTGCTGCGGCACTGCTGCTGCTGTGGCGCTGCTTCCTCTCCGATGCAGAGTGGGCAGAGAAACTCCTCTCTCTCTCGGGCCTGGGTGATGGTACTGCTCTCGAGCTCATGGAGACCACGCTGTCCTTGCTAGGAACCAATGATGGCGGATTCCTCTTCACTGGCCTCGCCAACTCGCCGCTGCTGGCCGCAAAGGATTACCGCTCACTTGTAGAAGAAGCGGATCACATTCTCCTGGCTACCAGGGGGGAAAAAAGGGAGATTTCCCACGTACCACCAGAGAGAGCCCAAGTACCACTGTACACGTACCACATTTTGAGAACCACTGATCCTGTTATCCACCTGGGCCTTACTCAGTTTGTCTGATTTCTCAGATTTTTTTTTTAATCTCATTTAGTGCTCAACTAAGATTAAAAGACTATTGTGGGTGAGTTTAACATCCAATGAAAGCATTTAACGTATTATTAGACTCAAGTGGCTTCTTTCAAAATGTAAAAGAACCCACCCACCACTTTAATCACACTCTAGAACTTGATCTGCCATATGACATAGAAACATTTAAGTATACTGCCTGAAAACCCTCTTTTGTCTGATTATTTCCTAATAACATTTACATTTATATTTAGAATGATGGATTACACAGCAGTAGGGAATACATTTCATTACAGTAGATGCCTTTCTGAAAGTGCTGTAACTAAGTTTAAGAATATAATTTTGGTACAGGGCATTGAAGATGATAACAGTGGATGAATTATATATTTAAACTTAGTTACAGCACTTTCAGAAAAACATTTCATCACAGCTACCTGATTGCTACTCCCATAGAGGTCAATAATCTTGTTTGTATTTCTACTTCTTCACTGCGAACAACAGTAGATACTGTAGCTCCTATGAAAAAGAAAGCCTCAAATCCGAAGTACTTGACTTCCGGGTATAACTAAATGCGCACCTTAAAGCTGATAACTCGTAAGCTGGAGATGAAATGGCATCTCATTAATTTACAAGATCATTCAGCCTGGAAATCATCATTTAGACTGGAAAAACAGTTTGCTGCTTTATAAAAAGAATCCTGTCCCTATGGCCAGAACATCTTACTATTTCTTAGTTAGCGTGTTGTCTGTTTTGTTAATGTTGGTGTATAATGGAGCACTGTAACAAAGAAATAATTTCCCCCAGGGATCAATAAAGTATTCTGATTCTGACTCTGATTCTGATTCTATTCATCACTGATTGAAGAAAATAAGAACAATCCCAGGTTTCTCTTCAGCACTGTAGCCAGGCTGAAAAAAAGTCAGAGCTCTATTGAGCCAACCATCCCTTTAACGTTAACTAGTAATGACTTCATGAACTTCTTCACAAATAAAATTTTTATCATTCGAGAAAAGCCTTCAAGCTGACTGTAGTTAAACCTTTACTTAAAAAGCATCTCTAGACCCAGCTGTCTTAGCTAATTATAGGCCAATCTCCAACCTTCCTTTCATATCAAACATCCTTGAAAGAGTAGTTGTCAAACAGCTAACAGATCATCTGCAGAGGAATGGCTTATTTGAAGAGTTTCAGTCAGGTTTCAGAGCTCATCTCAGCACAGAAACAGCTTTAGTGAAGGTTACAAATGATCTTCTTATGGCCTCTGACAGTGGACTCATCTCTGTGCTTGTCCTGCTAGACCTCAGTGCAGCGTTCGATACTGTCGACCATAATATCCTATTAGAGCGATTAGAGCACGCTGTAGGTATTACAGGTACTGCACTGCAGTGGTTTGTATCATATCTATCTAATAGACTCCAATTTGTGCATGTAAATGGAGAGTCCTCTTCACACACTGAGGTCAATTATGGTGTTCCACAGGGTTCAGTGCTAGGACCAATTCTGTTTACATTATACATGCTTCCCTTAGGCAGCATCATTAGAACACATAGCATACATTTTCACTGCTATGCAGATGACACCCAGCTCTATCTATCCATGAAGCCAGATAACACACACCAATTAGCGACCCTGAATCCTCCCTTAGTTTTGCTGCAATAGACATAGGCTGCCGGGGATTCCCATGATGCATTGAGTTTTTCCTTTCCAGTCACCTTTCTCACTCACCATGTGTTAATAGACCTCCCTGCATTGAATCATACTTGGCAGATGACCCTCAGGTTTATCTGTGCACCAATTAGTTAAACTGTGGGAGTGTCTTAAAGAAATAAAGACCTGGATGGCCGCTAATTTTCTGCTTCTAAATTGAGATCAAACTGAGGTTATTGTCTTGCTCTGGATGGCATTACCTTGGAGTTGTTTTTGACCAGGATATGTCCATTTGTGCAATATGTCTAAAATTAGAAATATCCTGTCTTAGAGTAAAACTTGTTTATTCATTTATTTTTATCCTACAGCAAGATAATGACCAATAACATAAGTCGAAGCTATGCCAGTGTTACGACCCCCTCTGCTAGGCGACAGGTGGGGAGAAACATACACAAGCCCTCTCACGAAATCAGAGTAAATAAGGGGTTCTATTACAAACATTAAACTGAAAACCGACAGGGCTGATCAACAGACCTCTGGGCAAACAATTAATACATAAAGATAAGAACAGGCAAGAATAAAAGCTAAGGGTTAACTAAGGTGAGCCAGCAAACACAAGACTCTAATAAAACAATGGTCAGCTGTATATCAGCGTTTGCAAACAGAGTTCAACTATTAGGCAGAGGAGGAGGAGGACACTGCATGTTCACATCAGAGCAGCAGTTCCCCACAGTGTGAAGAATCTTCAGCCTTTTTATACTCCCAGGTGCAGACAATCAGCCAGTCAATTGGTCTTGGAGTGTCATGGGATCTCCAGACAGCCAATCGTCCATGAGGTCTGACACACTGTGATCTGCATAAAAGAAGGCTGGCACAGGACTCCCAGCAGCCAATCCTCCACGAGTCCTAGCACACTTGGATTTGCATAAACAAAAGGGCAGTCTCACTCCCTCCAAGGCCCAGGGCCGTAACAGCCAGAACTACCTCAGGAAAAAAGAACAAGATGGTGAGCTTGAAAACATGGAGTGTCCAGCACAGTCTCCAGACTAAAACCCCATTGAGCTGGTTTGGGATGAACTGGGCAGAAGAGTGAAAGCAAAGCAACCTACAAGGTCCACATTTGTGGGAACTTCTGCTACAGATATGGGAAGAACTCTCTGAAGAATATTTGATTTCTATTGTAGAAAGAATGCTACGGGTGTGTTCAGCTGTTATATCTGCCAGATGGGGCTACTTTGATGAGTCAAACGTTTTGGTCTACAAAATGATTCCATTATTTCTATTTTAAACTCCAATTGCTTATTTGTACTATGCTTTCATTTCAGAGTGCAATGAGAAATTAAACTTCATGATTTTCAACAGAAAATTTGGGTGTTCTAAAACTTTTGATCAGTAGTCAAAATAAAACTGAATGAATTGAATTTAGTTGAACTGAAATGAATTGAATCAATATTGTTATTCACTACTTTAATAGCAGCAATTATTATTTTGTGTTGTTTTGTAAATACTGATTGTTTTTTGTTAAAATTTTTTAGTTGTCCACTGATAAACTTTTTCAAGAACTTTTGCTAAAAAAAACAAAAACAAAAAAAACATGTTAGATATCACCATTTAAGACAATTCTAGTCTCGTTAACTTGCAATAAAAAGCATCTCGAGCTAACTGTTTATAAATAAAATTGAATTAAATTTAGCCTGTAGCCTGTTATTAACAACTAAAGTATCTCCTTTCAACAAAGGGTCGACATGGGACGATTTCTAGAATATCACAAGTTAAAGGTCCTGCTATAACTTTTATCCGACTTAAGGAAACAAGTTTTAAGCTGATCAGGATCTGCAGATTTATTTGGAAGAAACCGTTTTAAAGACCTGAAGACCTCCATTACATTAGGACGAGAAAAGTTAACAGATGTAATGACTGAAGAGAGACCATTATACTTCATTAAGCTGTGTGACTCAGAAGAAACAAGATGTTCATTAAAAACAGCTAACAAACAGCTTCTTCCCTGGGCCATTCGGATGGTGTTAACGAACACTACCCCCCCCCCCCCCCCCCCACACCACCACCACCCCTACCCACCCACCAATCTCTAACCCTCATGAGTAACCCTCATAACTCAGGGCAACTCACACATGGAGTCCAACTGTGCATTTTATTCCATGCACAGTTGGTACAGAGCACCTACAGTTCCGTTGTAAATGTACAGTGACAATAAAGGGCTATTCTATTCTAAAGCAGGGAAGTGTCATGGACCCTCAGTCCTCCCTGGCTGATTCCTCTGGATTTGTGTTCTGTCTCGGTCTCTGTCTCACTATCCACCTATTGCAGATGATGTGGCTGCTATTCCCTGCTGGATCGTTGAACTACACAGTAAGTTAAACCCTGGCTCTTTTTGTTCTGTGTTTGCCCTGCCTTTGATGCCCCTGGAAATTTACTGGGTGTTTCTTCGACTCACACACACACTTGCCTGGCATGTGGTGCGCCAAAACCTACGTCGAGAGAAAGTGTTTCTGTGGATTTCTTGGACCCCTTGGAGCACTGTTCCCCTTTTGCACTGTATTGTTGTGTACATATAGTCACTGTAAATAAGCACACTGAACTTTGACCTTGTGAGTCCTTCACCTAAGTCCAATCTGCCTACTGGCAATAACAGAACAATCCAACCCAAAAAATGGACATTTGCAGGAGGCCCAGTTTAATCGGGCATGAGGAGCTGGAGAACTAACCTCGATCGCTGAGCAGGTCACAGAAGTTCGCACCTGCCATGTTTCAGGCCCTGGTGAATGATGTCCTCCTGGACTTCATTAACCATTTTAATTTTTGTGTGTCTAGACAAGATCCTGATCTTCTCACAGTCCCTTCACATGAGCATGAGTCACATGTAATGCCAGTCCTCCGGTTCCTGACTGAAAAAAGTTTGTTAAGGGAGGGAAGTGCAAATTTCATGTGGACACAGTTTCTTTTCTCAGTTGAATTGTTGAGAAGGGACACCTCAAACCTGACCCAGCTAAGGTTCAAGCAGTGATTGCCTGGGCAGTTCCAGTTAACAGAAAACTGTAAAACTGCACCAATCAAACTCAATTCTCCAAAGATCACCTTCCAGCAGAACCAGTCAACTCAACCCTCCTTTGACCTCCTCAAACAGTGCTTCAGTTCAGCATGCATCCTGTCTCAACCTAATCTTTCCCACCAGTTAATTGTAAAGGTAGACATATCTGATTCTGGTGTTGGAGCCGTTCTCTTGCTAAACTAAAGAAGTTAAAATGCCATTTCTCTGTGCCGCTTTCTCACATTGTCTCTCTACCACAGAGCAAAATTACAATATCGGGGATCTGGAACTGCTAGCAATAAAACTTGCAATGAAAGAATGAAGACACTGGACAATTTTTTATCACATGGGCACACCACAAGAACCTCGCTTACCTCCAATCATCTAAATGACTTCACGCCCAACAACCCAAGTGGGCTCTGTTATTCGCTTGATTTTAATTACAATCTCTTACACACTAGGTCCTGGAACGTCAAATCTGATGCACTCTCCTGGCCATTCTCCACCTCTGAAACCACAGCTGACGAATTAACCATCCTTCTCCCCTTCTGTGTCATTGGTTTGCACACCTGGGAAATCAAGTCAGTAATCCATGAAGCCCAGCAAACCAAACCTGATCCTGGTAAATGTACTTGGGCTCATCTCTACATTGCCTACTCTGTCCAGTGAAAGGTAATTCATTTGGCACACACTGCTAAATTAACATTATCCCGCAAAAAAAAACCCCATACAATAACCTTCCTCAAGCGTCTGTTCCAGAGGCCCTCTCTATTCAAGAATGTTCATTAATATATGTCTGCATTACTTACTGTTATTGATCACATCTCCAAAGCTGCTCACCTGGTTACTCTTTCCAAACTTCCCAGTGTAATTACAGACTGCACAACTCTTCACCAACCATGTTTTCTGGCTTTACGGCATCCCCCTGGACATTGTGTCTGACCGCCAAACCCAGTTCCCTTCACAAGTCTTGCAAATTCTGCTCTGCACAATTAAAATCCTGCACTTGTTCTCTACTCATCTTGTGTTGCAGCAGACCCCAGCACAGGCTGGCCACCTCAACATGAGCCGTGGCACCAGAACACCAGGCACTGAGAACCGGTCGACACCTGGTGGAGCCCCCACCATGTAACGAATAGGCCCAAGCAGGCCCGGCCCTAACCAATCTGGCGCCCTAGGCAAGATTTTAGGTGGCGCCCCCCTACATCGGCAGTGTAGTGTATGTACTCACAAGAAACCGAATAGCTTTGTCTTTGACCATTTTTTTTTTTACTTAAAGAAAGCAAATTCACAATCAGAATAATTAACAAGATAAAAAAATATATGAATAAATAAATGAATACAAAAAATAAAAAACGAATATATGAAATACAATAAATTTTACATACATAAACACAATAAAACGTGTCAACAAGTTGGATAAAATAAATTAAAAATACAATATAAATAAGGCACTGCACAAAACAAGATATTAAATAAACCAGTATGACTTTAACAACTATATTACAAAAAAGGGGATCCTACAGAGTTCTCTAGTTGTGCTTTTTAATACTGTATTAACTAGAATGACTTACAAATTACTGTACACCACCCCCTCATCAACCTCACATCACCTGCTACAGCCTTACTCTCCTAGTCTTTCTTGCAGCAAAGTCATCTACAACATCATCATATGACAACTGATTTGAGACCACATGATTTATGCTTATGATGGAAAGTCCACTGAGACGTTCTTGCATCATAGTAGATCTCAGGTAGGTTTTAATGAGTTTGAGCTTAGAGAAGCTTCTTTCAGCAGCAGCCACTGTAACAGGAAGAGTGGCAAAGATTCTCAGAGCAACCCACATGTTGGGGTAAATTTCTGCCAGCTTCTTCTCATGCAGGAAGGTCAAGAGTTCCATGTTTGTCATGTTCTTTGATGGCAATGGTGGGAAATTCTGCATTTCCATTGCAAGTTCTGTGCCATTAATGTCCGGCTGGCTGTCATGGGTCAGAGTAGTACTCAGTGTTTGGCACTGCTGTAGCAGCTCTTCTTTTTGTAAGTTGTGGAAATTGAGGAGTACTCCAAACTTGTCATTCACCTCTCCAAGGTTCTGAAATCTCTCATCAAATGAAGAGATGGCTGTATCCACTACCACATTAAAAAATGTGGTTTCCATTTTTTTAAGTGCATCTTGTATGGGCTCATCTGGAGACTCATAACCGAAGTGCCTTTTGGTGGTTCTCAATCGCTTTTGTTTGAGTTCAGCCTCCACATTCATTTCTTCACACATCTCCTTTGCTGTTGTCTGTGCATCAGAAAATCCAGTGTGAGCTGGTGAGGGAATCTTTGGTTTTCTTCAGCAAGTCGACAGCCACATCTAGCTGCATGGAGGGCGACTGCATGAGTTTACTCACATACTGGATCTTGCTGAGAATGTCATACCAGATGGCTGTACAAATGCAAAAACGATAGGATCCAATCTCCTCAGCCAAAGACTGGGCTTCAACTCTGACCACAGGGTCTGTAGCTGTTTCCCTCACCTCCAGAAGAGCCTCTCTGACTTGCCGAGCCTGATATCTGACTGCCTCAGTGCTTTTTATCCTGCTTTCCTATCTGGTCTCAGCCCATGATTTCAAGGTGGTTTTCACATGTTTCAGGAGAACACCCCACCTATGGGTGGAGGCTGAGAAGAGCTTGAATAATTTTGCTAAATGCCCAAAGTAGCCAAGGGCATCTGGTGAGCTTTTTGCAGCATCAGCTACTACCAGATTTAAAGTGTGGGCACCACATGGGACCAAAAAAGCTCTTGAGTTTAGCTGAAGCAACCTTGCCTGAACACCTTCATTTTTTCCCTTTATGTTGGCCCCATTGTCATAGGACTGTCCTCTGCAGTCTTCAAAAGGAATGTTAAGCTCCTCTATCCGTTTTAGGATGAGAGTTGACAAATGATCTCCTGTTGATTCCTCTGCAACAAGAAAGCCCAGGAAATGCTCTTTAACTTGTGGTATGTCTTCTTGTGACACTATCCTGACTATGACAGAGAGCTGTTCCTTATGACTCAGATCAGGTGTGCAATCTAAAATGATGGAGAAATACTTTGATGTTTTGATATCTTCCACAATGCGTTTTATTATTCTTGAACTGATGGTGTCAATCAGTTCATTTTGGATTGTTTTTCCCAGATAATGTATGTGACTGCCAGCTCCACTTTCTACTCTACTGACATGCTGCTTCATCACTGGATCAAATTTGGCCATAAGCTCCACTTCTTTCAGAAAATTGCCATTGTCTGGTTTATTTAATGTGTCTGTGGACCCCCTGAAAGCCATGTTTCTTTCAGCTAAGGACTGAATTATTGCCACCAAACGATGTAGAACTTCACGCCACCTTTTTCTCTCAGCCTCAGCAAGTGCCATCTCTTGTTTATCTATTGTGAGTCCTTTCGCAAAACGGACCTCCAAGTCCTTCCATGTTGCCATGTGAGCATTATGCTCCTGGCTATCCTCATGGACCTTGAGCAAGTGGCTTGCATTTTTCCAGTCCTTCAGACCTTCCCTACTCAGTTTGTAATCTCTCTTGGAAAACATTTTGCAGCAGAAGCAGTGCAAGCTATCCTCTTTTTTCGAATACATAAGCCAGGTTCTTCTCACCTTTTCCCCATTGATTAAGAGTCTGTTAAAATAATCATGCTGACACCTTCGTCCGTCTTTCTGTTTCGGGAATGTGAAGTCACTATCAATTACAAATGGACCTCTGTGAACTAACTCTGTTCGTACCTTTTCAGTTAAAGCAGAAGGCCAGTCAGCAGGGTCTATTGGTGCAGCAGGAGGACCGCTTGATGCTGCTGCATCACTGCTGGGTTGTGCTGCTGAGGTGGAGGCAACAGGAACACCGCTTGATGCTGCTGCAAAACTGGTGGGTTGTGCTGCTGAGGTGGAGGCAACAGGAAGACCGCTTGATGCTGCTGCATCATGGCTGGGTTGTGCTGCTGATGCTGCATCACTGGTGGGTTGTGCTGCTGAAGTGGAGGCAGCAGCGGTAGATGTGGTAGATGGCCCAGGGGTGGGATTTAGAAACTTCAACAGTGCATCTGAAGAGAGGAGTATGTGACACCACTGAGTATTAAAGTCTAATAATAAAAACATATGATTCCAGGAATATAATGAAATGATATAATATAAATGAAAAACCAAAGAGATATATGTATGATGTTAACTGATATGCAAATTAGATTAGATTCAATTTATTGTCATCATTACAGTGAAATGCTGAATAGCAGAATGCAAAGTAACAGTATAATATCATATGAGAATGTTATGTTATGATTATCTTTGACCGAATCACAGCAGTGCTTATATTAAAAAACAGCATTCCCTCTCATGTGATATTGCTTAATTAACATTAATGATGTGCACTTTAACAACTAGGCTTACAACTATAATATATACAGGGGTGGAAAAGTGACTATTACCTGCAGGGTAAACGTTAGCTAACCAGAAGGCAATAACAATGTAAACAAAAAACACCTGCTTAAAAGATGAATACAAATGAGGAATGGTGGGAAAGGTGGGAGTACTGTAATTACCTAACGTTACATTATTATTTTCCATAACAATTTAGCCCCCTCCACAATATTAACTGACGTTAAAACAGTTAACTAGCTATTTATTGATTAGCAATTAGCGAATCATGTAACATTAGCTTAATGCTAAAAATTTAGGTTACTATCACATTCAGACAAATAATTTCATGTAGGCTAACGTTACCTACCTCTGTCTTTTTCTCGTTTCTCCTCCTCTTCTTTTCTCTTTTTTCTTCCCTGGGCACCTGACAGTTTTGGCCGTTTTGACATCTTGTGTTGATTTTTTGATGTGGTGACGTCCAAAAGGAACCATGATACGGGAAGGGAGGGGGCGCACCGTGCGGGGAGGGGGGCGTAATGTTGTAACAAATAATATTTCTATTAAATAAGCATTAAATAAACTGAGGATGTCCTGAACTTTTCTGTTGGTAAACGCTGCTGTCTTTGCTATTGTTAGCTCCTGTTAGCTGCTGTTAGCCTCTGTTAGTGAAACTTTCTTTTAAGTGAAAAAAACATTGCTGGGCTCAGACACTTAATGAATAAAGTCTCACAGAATGAGAGAATGTAGCCAAATTGTTTCTCAGGGGGAAAGAGTGATTTGTAGGTGGCTGAAACTCAGCAATAGCTGATATAATATTAGCTAATACCCAGCTGTTAATATTGTTTAGCTGGCTTGGTTGCATGGCTAATCTGCTAACAACAAGTAACTGTGACAGGCTGGAGTGCTCCTCAACCTTAGTTGGGCAGTGGAGGTATGTGGTGGTGTCTGGTCTGTGGCTCAGCTGCAGAGGAAGGGTCATGCAATAGGTTTAGGGGCAGGGCCAGGAGAAGCTGGCGGGGCAGCTGCTATCAATTGTCTTATCATGCCTTCCCTAGTTCAGTATTCCACTGGGACTGGGTGGGAGAGAAGAACTGAGCTTTTTGCAACTGCGAAGCCAAGCAGATGTGGTTGATACAGTATAAGGATTATAGATATAGATACATAATAGATTATAGAGATAAACTGTATATAGATATAATTAGTATATTTAAAAAAATTAAACTCGCACCTCAAGCACAAGTGATGCCTGGTGTGTCATAATGCTTCTGTCAATATCACTGATCTTGTTACACTTTGCCTTTAGCATAGTAAAGTATTCTGTATCATTAATCGATTCTGCACAATGTGCATCATTTGTACTAAACCAAACTTTTCTGTGTTACAGTTGCTTTAATTGTAGACAGGCTTCCTGTGCTGACAAATTCACAAATGTAGTTTTGGGTGTAAATATGAGGGGCAAAAGCTAACACGAATGTCCAAGAAGAAGAAGAAGACAATTTGTTTATGTTGCCACATCAATGAAAATTTTTGTCAATATTTCAGTACAAAATAATTCTGTAGGCCTGCAGTCAGTTCCAGCTGAATTGTAATGAGTGAGCCCTGGACTTTCTGCTGTCCCACTTGTTAATCCCTATTGATGTACTCTCTCCCCCACTGTGAGTACCTCTATCTTTCAGCCTATTAGTTTTCATCGTGTCACAGACAGCCCTAATAGTGTTGCATACACACACAAACTCACAGCCGGATATAACTAAAACTATAAAACCCAAGGCCCTATTATTGTCCATGTGTGTGCATGTGTGTACCTCTGTGTGTGACAGTCTTATGGCCATGTGAGTGTGTATCTGTGCGCATTCACCTTTTACTAGATTTTATGTGTGTTCTCAGACCTGCTGATTAAAAACATGCAACAGCAGACTGGTCGGCCTGGTGGCCTGCCCAGACCAGGGTGGTCTCAGAATTTAGCACAAGTCAGGCTTGCTTTTTTCAGGGTGGACCTCACTGGTGTTGGATAATTCAAATTCCCAGATTAAGTGTCTCTTTTCATTACATGTATGGCAAAACAATTTGGGTATTATTAAGAGTCCTGTTGTTTCATGGAGTGACAATAAAGCCAACATTGCTCTAACAAATTGCTCATTGGTGCAGAGATTGATCCCTGGATTTATTTCATATGAAGTTCACAGAAACTCTTTGCTGTTCAGACTCTAAAAAACAACCAGTACCCATTTAAAAAATGCTTATAGCAAAATCTTATTTTTATTTACAATATTACTATAACAATATTTCACAATATTTTATATCTGTCACTAGATGACTGTTTTATATTGACAGATGTCAGCTGTGTGTTCATACTCCCTCAGTGAGTGGATGAAAGTTTCACTCTATGGAAAGCAGGTAATGGTGATATTATGTTCTTTCCACTTCTGGATTATGGCTGCAACAGTGCTTAAGATTCACTGATGTACTGCCAGCTAAATCTACAATTTAGCTGGCTGCTGCGGCGCTCACAGTCATAGGAAGTTACTGTTTGTAGCATTAGCCATGAAGATGTGCAGGAGGAGGGACAGCAGTCCCCACAACAGAGAGGGTAATTTGTAATTAATGTAATAAGATATTAGATAATACATGGTGGGACATAATTAGAAAGGGGGAGATTTAAGTAAAATGAATGGTTATTTTGATCCTGAGCCACTCCTAATAGCTAAAGTGTAGCTTTAAATTGTCACATGGTGCACTGCAGTGAAAATATATATAACCCAAAAACAACTGTACCAACATGATTAAAAAGGAAAACTGCTTCAATATCAATAATCAAACAAATTGAAATATATTCATAATATTTCTAAGCAATTAAGTTGTGGTAGTCATACATACAGTGAAAAATATGTCTTTTTAATCATAATAAAGAAAGCAAAGAAATCAAAACTAAATTTGATATTAGCATTAAAACAACTATTATCAACTCTACTGTTTTATTATTGTTCATATTAATGTAGTGCATACTGCTTTGGAAACTACTGGCCAGTTGCCACCCAGACAAACCCTTAGTTTGACCGTGAGGGAGGTAGAGGTAGTAAGTGGGCCACCCAAGGTATAAAGGTGTAAGATCTGTCAACCAATAAATTGTTAGTAGAACAGACCTACTCCCTGCCGTAAATTAAAGGAGATTAAAACAGAGACAGATGGCAGGGCAGAGGAGTGCACAATAGTAGCATACAGAAGCTCCATTAGAAGGATGTGTTATTGTAGTTTTTTGGAGTAGAACAAAATACATTTAAAAAGTATTGAATAACTAGACACACACTCAGAGAGTATAATCCAATGCCCCTTTTTTGCAATTTAAAACTGATTTTGGTGGCCACATCTGTGTGTCTGTCGCTTCTAAAACACTGACATCAGTATATTTCTAGGAGACTCACTCTAACATAAATTTAACTTTGACTTTAAAACAAGGTTTTATGATATATGCAATCACCAATGCTTAATTGCAGTTCTTGGTGCCAGTGATAGCAGAAGCAGTTATTAGGCTTAGGGGGGTTACCTTTTCTACCTGTAGGTCAGGTAGGTTTGGTGGCATTTTTCCACTAATAAATGAAATCATCATTTAAAATGTGTATTCTGTATTTACAGGGGTTATTTTTGTTTAATATTAAAATTTGCTTGATGATACTTGAATACTTTTTGTGGCATTGTAACTCAGGAATTTACAATATGTTTTCTCCAGAAAGAATGCAAGTTTCCACAAAGTGACTACATAAACAGACTTCACAGTTCCAAAGAGTTTGGTCACTGTGTAAAATGTAAATAAAACAGGTCCTGTACCAAAGGACTGTGAGGTTAAGGGTGCTGTGCAGCATCTTTGCTGCTCCTAGGACTGGACAGAGATTGTCTATTGTCCTTATGTTGCTATCTCTTACTATAGCTAGTATCTCTATCTGGAAGTCTCACAGGATCCTAGCGTGGTCATTCTCAGTCACCATCCAGGCCATGCTAACTTCTGATGTCCCTGTATATTTTGCAGGCAGTTGGTTATGGTGTTCCATGTATGCCTTGCCTGCTAGCATCCTGCACTGCTATTACGTGGTGGATTGTGTCAAGGGCATTTTTTTCTACAACCAGCACCTCAGGTCTTGGATTGTTTTGTAGACCCTGGCCTCGAATGACCTTGTGTTAAAGCTTGTTCCTGTGCTGCAATGATTAGTGCCTCTCTGCTATCTTTTAATCCAGTTTTGTCCAGCCACTGGCAGGATTTTTTAATTGCAGCCACTTTTTCTATCTAGCAGTGGTACATGTCATTCAGGGGCTTGTGCTTCCATGATGAATCCTCTCCTTGCTCCTCTTCTTTCTTGGGTTTCTGGTGCCTGAGGTATTCACTTAGCACACAATCAGTTCCATCTTCCTGATGTACTCGTTGATCTTTGTTGTTTCATCCTAGTGGATCTGACACTCACTTGTTGTCGGCTTCCTTCAACTTAGCATACAGTCTCTGGGTGCTGGACTTGGGATGAAGCCCTCCCTACATGGTAAGTGGCCTTCGTTTCTTGATGTCAGTGGCTTCTGTCACCTTCTTTGGCAGCTTATTATCCCAGCAAGGCATCTGACAATGCTTAGGATCTGATTGCCCGGATCTTGTTCTTCCCATTCAGTTGACTCCTTGGGACTTTCCTTACTCTCTGCAGGTATTTGGTGGTTGCAGCTTTCCTAGTGGCCTCTTCATGGTTCCCATTTGACTCTGAGATTACAAGGTACTTGTCCTTGCTGCAATGTTGCCTTCGAGTGGTTCAGTCTCCTTAGTTCTGACTGCCTTCCCTCTCTTTGTTACCATCTGACTATATTTCTCCAGTCTGAACGACATTCTGATGTTGCTGTAGGTTCTGTAGGTTCTAGTGGAGTGGATCAGTAAATCAGTAGTGGATCAGTAAATCAGTGAATCTTAAGCACTGTTGGAGCCATAATCCAGAAGTGGAAAGAACATAATATCACCATTACCTGGCCACAAGCAGGTGCTCCCCACAAGAGACAGAGAAGCAAAAAAAAGATCAGAAAAGTTGTCCAAGAGCCAAGGAGCAGCTGTGGGCCTATTCGTTACATGGTGGGGGCTCGCCACACAAGACTCCATTGCTGAAGAAAAAGCACATTGAAGTTTGTCAAATAAAGGAATACATTTTCTGTCTATTTTAATCACTTTTTCCTTGTCACCATTACAGAGTGGGTTATTAGAAAAACCCAAGTAAATACTGAAAATGTAACTTCCATCTAATCAAACTAAATTTGAAAGGAAAAACAACCTTAAAAACAAGCAGTCAGTAACACTGACAATATTTACCCATTATCCATTTTAGTCCTTGCAGTAACAGGCAGCCTCTTTACTGAAAGTGCTGGTTGGTAAAGTTAAATTGTTCATCACCATTACAAGCTGAAGCTAATACAGCTGAAGCTGAAAGCTCCTTTGCATTTTATGTGCAGGCCCACAGGGTTAGGTTTGACACACATTCTTAAACATTGCCTAGAAAATATATCCTTTAATATCCAAATGTGAATAACAGTGAAACGAAGACCAGTAAATTGAGATTCTAAAGCTGACTTTAACAAAAGAAAATTTTAACTAATGTACTTTTTTGGACTATTGATTAAAAAAATGAACAATGGCCAAGCTGTCTTTGTGTTGGCTGTGATAAATCCAGTATTTCTTCCTCATGACAAGGCCTGTTCAAAAGGAGAAAAGAACATTTGTCCCAGTGTTTTTGATGGAAAGCCTTGTCTGTCTGTATATAGCAGGTAAACATTTCTGTGTGTATATAAAAGAGTTGTGTCATAGCAACTCAACAGTTTTAGGGTGAATGGGTGATGAAACAGTTTGTTTTCAAAGGCTGCCAGGACTCTTCTCTGCTCACGTTTCCCTCTGCCTCTCTACATGTATGATTTTCTACCTCTTCCTCTTTTTCCATTCCACCCTCATCATGCAATATGTCACAATCCAAACACAAATCACACAGTTTTCTAATTTTTTTTGTGTTCAGAACTCAGTATAACAACTAAATTAAATTCTCAATAGCAATGTTACTGTAACCATCAAATACTCAGAGTACAGTCTTTCTCTGCAGCATGCCAGTCATCAGTACTCATGCACAGTTATTGTATTCAGTTAGGGGTTAGTAGGTGCTGAAGAATCTTATTTATTTTTCAATGGTGAAAGTGAAATGAAAAACAGAAGTGCAGCTGACCTAATATAAATAGGGCCCTCTAGTGGAGAGGAAACACAGTACATAATGGTGGGGAGGTGGAAAAGGAGGAAGAAGAAGGACTGAGGGAAAGGGGGTTGGGTCTTTATGAAGTAATGGCTGCCAGATGTTTTGGTATTATCGCAGGGAAAAACTCTATTTTAGCCCTAGTCATCTATCATGTTAACCAGTCCACTGCACTTTGAGACTGGCAAATAGACAGACAGGAGACAAGAGGCGAGACTGACAATCCTGTGTGTGTGTGTGTGTGTGTGTGTGTGTGTGTGTGTGTGTGTGTGTGTGTGTGTGTGTGTGTGTGTGTGTGTGTGTGTGTGTGTGTGTGTGTGCGTGCGTGAAGGGTTGTTAGAACTCAGATGTGCTGTTGAATGTAATGCCTCCCTGTTTTTTAAATTAGTAACTTTTAGGTTATATGGTAGTGAGGAGTCTAAAATACTGAAAAGCCCTTAGAGCACTGCTTTACTAGTATAGCAAAAATATAATAAAAGGAAAACCAACTTTGAAAGCAGACAGACATGAAATGATTCACACATGAAAAAAAATATTATTTTTTTTCTAGCAGGGGTCCAATTTTCTATTGGAGGTCTAATAAATGTTTTAGGAGCTCCCTTTAAAACTATTTAGTTTTACTTTAATCTACTAAAATTGGTTTAAACTGCAAAAGTAACAAAAAACAAACAGAAAAAAGTAAAGAAGGAAGAGTATAATCTGCATTATTGCCTGTGTGGATGCTATACATAAAAATGTGTACAGCATCCTGTACAGCGTTTTTCCTTCTTTTTTTTTTACAGATTATGCAGAATATGGGTGGTTTCCAAGACTCTACACAAATGATAGCATTGGGTTTTGCATCATCGATTGTAATGCCGTTAGATTTTAATTGTTAAAGAGAGTAGTTACCACCTCCTCAATACCTTAAAAGATTATTTTTAAGCTTAGACACTCAAAGGCCTCAGGCAGTTATTTTTGTGACTCAACCAGTTCATAAGTACCTCCAACTTATGTAGTTCAATCGATATGATAGATTGTTTAAAAGTGCTGTGTCATATTCCGCTAGTTTAGTTTATGGATTATCAAGGGCGGATCTAATTAAATTCAGAGGTTTTCCTATAAAGGGAGGCAGATTTTTTTCCAGGGATATATGATCTGCTAGAAGATTTTTCCATTGCACAGTGTGTTTATACAATTTTTTCATTTCCAGTTTAAAAATATAACCTTCTAGCTGATAGTTCGGGCTATAGGGAGAATACTATATTTCAGCATTGTTCAAAACTCTATAAATATTACAGGTGATTTTCTTTGGGCTTGTAAGTTTTAACATATGTTCTACAAGTACTGATTAATTACTTTTAATAGGAGTTATTTTACGTTTGGATAGCATAGCTGATTTTAATAGCAAGTATTAAGATTAAAAACAAATTGTGAATTCTGATACTGAACTTCTGCAGTAAATATTGAAGATTGATAAATGAGTTAATGAAATAAATGACACTGATGAGTAATTCCTTTTTCTTTCCAAGTAGTTAAATTGCAGCTGCTGTTATTAGTTATAAAGTTATTCGAGATTGGTGACTGAAGGGATGGCGTAACTATGGAGTGTGTCATTTGAAGTGCCTTCCACCAAGCTGCCAGGGTTGAAGCTTTTGATATGCTTTGGAAACATTTATGTGATAAACAGTAGATCTGATAAATATATATCTTTAACAACTTCTTGTTGTGTATCTACGCAGGCGGTTTCAGATTGGGAGAACTTAAGCCAGCTAAATAATATAGTTCTGAGTTTGGAGCTTCTAATCCCCTTTGGGATTTAGATTTTTGCATTGCTCATATAACCTTTATGTGAGAGGTTTTATTTTTCCAACAGAATTTTGATGAAGTGGAGTGGAGAGATTGAAACCAAAGATTATTTGGAGAAATGGGAATGATGGAAAATAGACAATTCATTTTTAGTAGAACTGACATTTTGATTATTGCTATTCATTCATACAGTGAAACACGGAGGTTAGACCACTGATTTAGATCGTCTCAAACCTTTTTTAATAAGTGGAGCAAAATTAGGCTTTTTGACAGCTTGGGAGAAATATTGATTCCAAGATATTTAATGTTGCAGGATTGATGATACCAGAGGTCCACATCCTGCGCGTCTATACAGAGTGGCAAGGCTAAGTTTGACCAATTCATGTAGTAGTTGGAAACCTTTGAAAAAGCATCAATGACTGTAAAAGATTCTGGAAAGAAAGAGTGTGGGTCTTGCATTAATAATAATACATCATCTACATAAAGAATGGTTTTATGCCTCTGATATTTTGCTATTGCAGCTCCTACTGGTTCAATGAATAATGGAAAGAGATATAGTCTAGTATCACTGTGGAGAGTGAAGCTTGATGAAACCAACCCATTACTGTGGGTGTAATACAGAGTGCCTTAATCCAGTTAATAAATGATTCAAAGAGAAATTTCCAGTTAAGTCTGTCAAATGCTTTTTCTGCATCTAATGGTAAGATTAAGGTGTTAGATTTATTGATAAGTAATCAATTAAAAAGCTTGTGAGTATTGCTGGATGAATGTCTAATTGTAATAAAGCCAGACTGGTCAGGGTGAATAAGAATAGGTATGACTTTAATTAGCCTAGATTATAGAACTTTGCTTATAATCAATATAACTGACAACTTTTACTGCTGTTTTTTCTTTATTCTCTTAAATTATCAAGCTATTTGCTTGATTTATTTTTGTTCTGGAACTTGTCATGTCTGAGTCGCTCAGTGAGGAATTTGGTCTTTTGATTTATTGAATGGAGGGTAGAGAAAACACATAATATGTAGTAAGAAATAAAAGTGAACATAAAAAAGGTAACAGAAATACATAACAACACATAAACATTGTGCATGATCAAAAAGAAAGACCTTTACAATGTAGCTGACAAATGGAGACTATGGTATAGATTGTACATCAAACCAACCGAGGGGTCAAATCTTTGTCTCTGAACAAGTACCCATTAATATAAAGTTTATCAAATGAAATGACAGCTTTCATTTTCTTATCAAGGTACTGTTTCCTAACAGGGAAAAGGCATTTGCACTGTTCCAGAATGTCTCCTGGGAATTGATCATTTATCCAACATTGTGTTCCTTTTTTCTTTTCCTTGTTTTTTCACCAACTCCTGGTGTTTAAAATGTTAGACTTTTGCAATAATTGGGCTTGGGATTTTTCAGTCTTTTTTGGGTGGGCCTAAGCAGTGGATTCAGTGAAATGTAACCTTGGAGACAGTATTGGGTGAGATCTTCAGATCAAGTCATTTAAAATGTTCTCATGTTTATTAGAAGAGTGATGGGAGGATTCCAGGATATCAGAGAAGACAAGATTGTCTCTCGTTGAGCAAATTTGTAGATCAAGAACCATTTGTTTAAATTGTGTCTTTGGATGCTGTGGTTATTTTTGTCTGTAAGAGTTTTGACCAGAGCTTTTAACTGTTTGTTGTCTTCAGTTACAGTCAGTATTTGCTTATGACAAATGTTTTATTTCTTGGAATTCTTTGTGTCGCAACTTGACAAGAGTGATTCTTGCATTTAGAGTTTTCAGTTTCTTGTCGATGGATAAAAGAATATCACTGACCTCTGAAGAAAAGTTTGATGGTTCTGTCTGAGTGGGTGAATTGGTAGATGAGTCTGATGAACCGGGTGTTTTGAAGAGAGAGTGGAGCTTGTTGTAACTCTATGTCCTTTTTTCTTGCCCGTTGTGGGGAGTTGGTCATCACACCCAACAATATATTGTTCCAGTTTGTCCAGTTTGAAGAAGTAGCAGGGGAAAATAATGATCTTCTTTAATAGTTGTTTTGTTAAATGAATTTATTCTGTTGTACTCAGTAACTGTTTATGTCTAGCAACAGTGGCATCTTGGATCACACCAGGTCTTGTGGGAACAGGAATCAGAAAGCTTTGTGTCATGTGTCAATGTGTGGCTGGCAGAGTGTGCACCCACTTGCAGACACCCAGGCAGGACTGAACTCGGGGAACAAAATAAAAAAAATACCAAAACGGAGACTGAGCAGGAATTAAGCACTTACTGGTTAAAAAGCTGCTGAACAGGGCACACACGGGGAAAGTATGACGACGATTTGACAAAGACCAGAGGGAGATGCAGGCAATAACCACACAGGACGGAATCAGGGCAGAGAGGAAACACCTGGGGAACATGGCTGAACGGAATCTAACTGACAAGAGACGGGAAGCAAAACTGAACATAATGCACACGGGACAAGAGACTATCAAACTAAGACAGGAAACATAACAAACTCAGAGACTCAGGCTCGAGACACACAAACTGGAAACAGGAACAAAGTAACAGAACACAAAGACATGACTAAAAGAGGACACAAAACCTTAAACAACAACTAGGAGACAGAGCACAAAGAAAGAGAGACACGGAGACATGACAGGAACAAAAGATGAAGGTAATTAGAAATCGCTAACTGAGAACATAGAAAAAACAAATAGACCACACACTATGAACCTGATATGGAACTGTAAGCTAGAGTCAGACCAGAGGTAAGACAAACATGGAGAGTGAGTGACATGAGAGGGGACTAAAACTGTTACAAAACCAATGACTAAGAATATAAATAACAAAACTCGGAAGCAGAAATAAGAATGACATTAAACTATGAAGGCTAAATGTCAGAGCTAGAGCCTAAAGGATTTCAAGCTGAAAATATAAATCCAAAGTCACTAAAGTCAGAATACATAGCCTAAAAACCTAGGATCCTAACAGGTAGCTGTAGCTCATGCTTGGTGAATAAACTGAATTTTATACTCAAAATATTTCATTTGGTTTGGGTGAGAAACTGCTTTCAGGGAGCAGGACACATGGCACCAGTTCACTTTTTTTTTTATTATTCACTTGCAATGAAATGACAGTAAATGGCCAGACAGTTAGGAAAATTAGAATTTTTGGTCCAGGCTGATGTAACCATCTCAGAATAGCAGATCTTACAAAAGGGTGTAATGTCTACTAATGAGGACAGATGCACTGTAGAATATGACACACTGAGGAAGTGGACATAATAAAAATGAAAATGAAAATTCCCAAACCACGCCAAGTCATAATCGGTGCCAAAAATGTTTCATTTCCCATCCGTCCTTCATTGCATTTTTTTCATTGCTGTAATTATTTATCCGAAATATTTTTCAAGGGCCTTGGCATATGTTAAGAAGTATCTGCCCAGCAATGATTGAAATGTGACTGACCACATGTTTTGGAAGGTCTGGATAGGTCCCTTAATAAATGAACTCATCATTTAAAAATGCACTTTGTATTTAATCTGGTTATGTTTGTCAAATATAAACATTTGTTCAAATAAACATGTATTTGTGACAAATATGCAACAAAATAAGAAATTAGGAAGGTGACAAACACTTTGTCACAGCACTGTACCAATGCATGGTGTCAAAGATTAAATGGCAGAAATGTCTTTTGTTTTTTGATTCCTTTGTTGTTTTTCAAATACTTGTGCACTTAAACTGAAAAACAAAACAAACAAAAAACAATCCACATCAAGCTGGAGGTATGATGAAAATGTGCCAAACCCAAACTTATTGTGTTTTATCTCTTATAGCTGTGCCCAGGTCATTGTAGGGTCATTTCTGTCTGATGCTCACTAATTACGCTCTTTGCATTCTCCTGTTTTCACCCAAGGCCAGACTCAGGCCATTAGAGTTTGTATTAGTTTTCGTCAGGACCAGAAAAATCCTCTTTTTTTATGGCTGTCCCTATACACATACTAACCAGCATACCAGATAAAGTCTTGTCAGTAGATGGCTAACTGACAGCTCTATCAGATCAAAATGTGAAGATTAGGAACCGTGTCATATGGCATCATGTCTTTTAGCTGCTAACGTGGCAGTTATCTGTAAGTGGATTTGGTTTGATCCCTGACTCCCCTAGTCGACGTGCCAAATATCCTCCGGCATGATACCCCGACTAGTAAGCACTTAAAGCATAGAAGAACGTGCTTGTGTGAATGGGTGAATGTGCATAAAGTGCTTGGAGTGCTCCTGGACAGTAGAAAAGCGCTATATAGGAATCAGTCCATTTACCATTCAAGTTGATAAATGGACCAAGTTTTCTTGAAAGTGTCTTTTTCCGAACAGCTTCCATAGTACTTCTTGTAATAATCCACCTGGGGCTTTATGTTACTTCTTGTTCATTAAAGGTCAGCGTGTGGTAGATGCAGTCTCCTTCCATTAGCAGAGCAAGGGTAAAAATTCCAAAATATAAATCAAACTGTCTTGTATGAAAACTGAATGATTTCTTTATGATCAGAACAACAATAAATGCCAGCAGAAGAATGATGAAGAATGATGCTCAGTTTCACATGACTCTCCACCTGTCAGGAAGTTCATCGACCTCCGTAGTACTGCGATTGTTCAGCAGCAAAAGGAAAACGTTTTTCTGGCTTTCATGATTAACAAGCATTTCAGCCTATTGTTTGTTAAAGCATTTCTAGCAGCAGCATTTTATTATGCAGAGCGTGAGAAGCTAAAAAACTGATTAAAGCCCCCGCCTTAGCTTTAAATGAAATGTTGCATTTTAAAAAATGAATGTTCTGTTCTTCACAATTTCCCACTACTGGCTGATCAAAAAATCATAGTTTGTCACAGCAGGCTGAAACCACAGCAACAAATTAATCAGCTGTCCAGTGAAATATGACAGTCATGCAATTAAAACAACATGGGAGCTAAAATTGTTCTCTTTGGAGGCTAATTTTGACATAACTTTACTAAACAGTCTTGTTAGTGGGATTAAACAACGTTCACTCCTGGCCATGAACATGCTCTTAGCTTTAATTGCTTCTCCATTTCTCAGCGCAACAAGTTTGCTGGCTCATAATGATCCTTATTATAGAGTAGTTATTTATCCAGAAATTCGAAATAGATAACTATCACTTGATATTTTTCTTCCTATCTTTTTCTTTTCTGTGTTTGTTCCTTTTTTGTAAAAAGTAAAAATGTGAGGATGCAATTGTTGTTTTCACTACCCTATGTTTTTCTGGCTTGACAGTCACCATCTAACCCAGACATAAGTTGTTTTTTATTATTTGCTCCAAGAACATTTTTCAAATGTCAAAACATGGGTACTCTTAACAGCATGGGGTCAAGGGTTATGATTACTTAGCCCCCACAGGATTTAACCTTCTGGCCTGATGAAGAGCACTAAAACTTGAAACCAACTGCAGTGTAAATGTATTTTGTAAATAAAAGGGGCATTTACCCAAATGTCTTGCTTTTAAACTAAGAAAATGAAAATAATAGTAACGCTACTAAGCTCAGAGTGAGAAAAGGCAAAACACAAGTTTCCATAGTCATGTCACCTTTAAACCATTGACAAAGCTAGTTTTGAAATTTAATAATAACATTTATTATATGAGAGAATATTTCTTGTTTTTGCCTTTGAATAAACCTGTTGACATATTATTAAATTAGCAACACTGAATTTCCAATTTTGCTTTTAGTGTTACTTTCCTTAAAACCTTTGTGCAGAAGAATGCAGTCTGACCAACTGAGAGTCAACAATCAACCCAGTTACCAGGTGGTGGTTTATTCAAATCGTGACACTGTTTTCATGACACATAAAGCATTACTTAGCTCCCGAGACATTTTGACACCACAACGTGGACACGTCGTCATCTGCCGTGACGACATTACATTTACAACAATAAACTGTAAGAGAAAGACGGAGAAACAGAAGAGATCTTCACATACACCTTGTCCTGTAACCACAGATACTCTGTAATATCAGACACAATGGCTGTTTGTATCCTTCCAGAGGTCACATTGCACATAAATATTTTTACTTAAATAAAGCAAACACCTCAAGACCCTGTGTGTGAATCTGTGTATGTGTTTGTAATTATGTGTAATTCTGTGTGTGGGAGTCGTGCACTCCTGGACAAAAAAATTTGCCAACAATCCAGAAGTGGTATGATCTGGTAGAACAGAACTCAGCGGTCTGCGCAGATGGACCACTGGTTTATTCCACCACACCGAGTCCAACAGATGACCTTTCACTGATATCAAACATGACCCTGACAAAGCAGGTTTTTTTGTGGTTCATTTGGGGATCTTAAGTTGGAATATAAAGTGGAGTTTTGCTGATTAATGGTAGCTGTTTGGTGTGTGTGTGTGTGTGTGTGTGTGTGTGTGTGTGTGTGTGTGTGTGTGTGTGTGTGTGTGTGTGTGTGTTAATCCTAAATTACAGCAAACTGTCATTGCCTTCGCGTCACACCTGAACAGAGCCTCACGCTGCGTCCCTGTATAGCTTCTGTTTGTGTGGGAAGCCTCGACAACCTTAGGAAGCCAGGACGACTCCCGTTACAGTTCGTCTGAACGCTCTCTCCTACTCGCAGTTCTCTTCGACGACCGAGCTTGAGAAGGGAAGGAGTGCTGTCAACCTGCGACAGGGAGACATTGAGGCAGAGACGGACTACTGTTTCAGTTCCAGAGCCCAGACATGCTGAGGCCATCCCGTCCGACCCTTACTTTTCTTATCGCCCGCTGACGAGGAGGACGACGAGGAGTTGGAGGACGAAGTCTTCGAGATCTCCACCTGTAAAAACATGAAATTTATCCTTATTATTTTATTTATTGATACATCTGCTCTTTCTTTCGATGCGCAATACTTCAGACTACTACTGCAATACCGAACGCACCTAAATTTTATTGATGTCTTGAATGTCTTAAATTGTAGGTAGCCTGTCACTGTGTAAAATAATGACAACTATGAGAAATAACCCAGCTACTGTGTACCACGCCGGGACAGTGTATTAACGAATAGGTGGAATAGCCACTGTTAACATGAATAAAAATAATTAAAATAAAATAAAATAAATACATTTAAATAAGAATTCATATTTATTTTTTATTTTTGTTTTTTCCAACTAAGCTTGCGTTTTCAAAAACCCCAAACGCTGCTCGTTATGACGTATTAGGCCTGATCAAAATAAGTTGTATATATATATCTATATATATATATATATACAGAGTACAACAGCAATATAGTAAATAGAAGAGCAGTTAGAAGTATAGACTTTGCTATGTTGGTAAAAAAAAAAAAAAAAAAACAACCTTTGCGCAAATGCAGGCATAAATTGGCGAACAACAAAGAGAAACTTTCGTTTCGAGGTTTCGTTCATCCCTTACCCAGGCCTTAGGGTCGTGTTGTCTGTTTTTCTTTAACAACAACGACAATAATAATAATAATAATAATAATAATAATAATAATAATAATAATAATAATAATAATAATAGACCTCCTTTACAGGCCAAATGAGATAATCATTTTTTAATGAATGAACGACGTCTATGTAATTGCCTTACTGTACATGTCAGGGGAAAAAAATCCAGTGAGAATCATAAATTGACTCTATCTGTAGCAATGAGCGCTGACGACTCCTCAGTCCGGCTTAATGTTTTCCCTCTTACATCAAACTCCATAAAAACGCGACAACGCTTGCTTTGAGCAAAGACAGCCTGCTCTAATTCTGCAGCGGTAAACCACTCTGCAGCTTTAGTACATACATAATCCACCAACCTCGATCCATCCTACACAAGAGGGGAAAAGAAACAAAGTAACTAGTTCTGAAGTCGAGTGATTACCTGAAGCCGTGGCGTTCAGACCTTCTTGAACGTTCGGGCTTTAAAACGCCACGCAGAGAATATAAAATACAAGACCAAGAGGACAGGCCACCTGCAACCCCCCCCCCCCCCCCCCCCCCCCGAACTGAAATAGGGGAAGTGATTTTATTCTTCAAGCAGAGTGAAAAATTTTAATATGCAACTATGACAATGAAATTTGCTTTTATTTGTTGTGATGCTAAAAAAAATTTTATATTAGATAAGTAAAGAAAAAGAGAAACAGCAAAACTTACGCTAACAAAACATCAGAATTTGTGTTCAGCTCTGAGTTTAGGGGGAATCTGGTTAGACAAAGAAGTACACTTATTGGCAAATATTGCGTTTGTTTACGAAATATTTTGTTTACGATCTCTCTCTCTCTCTCTCTCTCTTTGTGTGTGTGTGTGTGTGTGTGTGTGTGTGTGTGTGTGTGTGTGTGTGTGTGTGTGTGTGTGTGTGTGTGTGTGTGAATCATACAATTACCTAATACGTGAAAGCAAAAGCCTGAAAAAAGTTAATCCAGCATCCAGGAATGTTATTGTTAACAGACTATATGCTTGAAACTAGCGAAACACAAACTGAACTGAAAAAAAAAACCTTCTGTGAACTGCTTTATATCCAGATCTTAATTCCCTATTTTACGCACTGCGATGTAAACTTACAAAACAACAACAACAAAACTGAGTTTATTTCCTTAAGACCGGCCACTCACCCCTCCCCCTTATTTGCAAGCTTAGAGGTCTGTCCTCTTAAGGACGCTTTAAATTGTCTCCTGGGTTACCCACTTTATTATTAATGGAAGACCAGGCTGAGGAACAGAAGCACCATTATGTTAGTTCACTGATGTAACATAGTGATGCTTCTTCTTATTAATTATTTTGCGGATTTTTTAAAACTAATTAATGGATTCTGTTGACACGTAGGATATAATTTTATTCTCTGTTGGGCTGTGAAATGTGCATTCAGCCCAAGCCAGGAGTCTCATGAGAGAGCTGACATGAGTTATGAAGTGGACTACATTCTCTTTTTGAAATATGAGGGGAAAAAAGAAAGGTCTCTGGCTTCAATTATGCCCCACACTTCCTATAGACAATAGACAGGAAATTATTATTCTCCTCCAGTCTCTTCTGTGGTATTGTTTGTCTGCTGAACAAACAATACCACACATGGCCATCATCCACACTCATCTTCTCTGCAGGACAAAGCTCAGTGGTCACTCTAAGAAAGGCAACTTGTTGTGCTGATAATATTTATTCTGACATAAATAAGCATTATAAACAAAATGCAGAAGCATGAATCGGTGACATAAGCTATGACAATATAAATATAAATACGATGGCCTCCGTTTGATATTACTGTGTTTTAAATTGCCAGATAAATGCTAGTGTGTGTGTGGGCCAACTGAATGCAAAGGCACGTAAAAATCAGTTGAAATGGGTTTAAAACTGTTGGATGGGCCAAACAAATAAATAGCAAACAACTACACAGCCCTCTAAAGCTGGACCATGGCTTACATCTGGGCAGCGCAGCCAGAGCTAAAAGTACCAAAAGTGACCAAAAGTACATAACGTTACTGGCTGTAAGGATGATAGTCTTCCAGGCATAATAGTGGTTGGTCTGTATGGCAGCACCTGGCCCTCCTGGCTCCACACCGTCTGAGAATGGCAACCAGTTTTCTGTAGACTTATTTCATGTATTTGTACTCTATCACAGTTTTGTGTACAATCTTTTTGTATGTTTAGGATGATATATGTTTTTGCTTGAGTGATCAATGCAAAAGAAGTCATGTGGCTATTACAAAAATATGCAAACACACTTCAATTTTACTATTTGCTCTCAGTTTATTGGCTTTTTCAGCAGCCCATCTCCAAATAAATGTTGCTCTCTGATTACCCCCCATTTGTGTACTGTGTAATTCTAGCACACCATAAGCCTGTGCTGCTGTTTCCCCTTTCCCCTACCACAGTAGATTTTGGCTTGGTCTCTGCTTGCTCCCCACCCCACTCACTCATCACAGCACTGTAGAGACTGTTGTGGATGTCTAAATGTCTACACACTTATACAGTAGTATAAGCATCACGCCTACGCGGATAAGGGATGCGTCTTAATGCTGGAATTTAAATTCAACCTTTATTTTAAATTAAGTGCATTAATATACACCGAGCTGATAACTGCTCTATCTATCCTCTGCTTGCCCGCCAGTCCATTAGTTTTCATTCAATATGCAAACTATTCGCGGCTTGTTGGTGAATCTCGGTCAAATTGCAGCAGACAATTGCTTAAAACTTTATTTACGGTGCCACTACTGTTGTTGTTAACTGAATTTATCACTATTATTGTAGAGAACATTAAATTTAATAGCCGTAAAATATATTAACTATGCGCTGATGCCGCTATGCTGCTGTGGAAAAAACATATGGGCACTCGTGCAAAAGCAAAAAGTACAATTTTAAATGTGTCGATTTTACGTCACATCATGTAAAACCAACCCGCAGTTAGATACGAAAAGATGTCCCGGATTCTATAAATTCCAGACTATTCGGAAGTTAATTTTACACAATTTTTATTTATGTGGAAAGTAAACGGCGTGCGTCAGTGTTTTAAAAGAACTATGAACCTTCAGTAAATCCCACGATGCACAAAATTAATGTTTATTGTCTCCTGTCAGACGCTGCCTACCAACAACATGTTTAAATGTTTCCTTCAATGATGCATCTTTGTCAAATAAATCGATATGAAATAATTCAGTGTTAGGAGTCAATCAAATTTGTGAATTTAGGTAATTTGTTGAGTCGAGTAAAAATAAACTCATTTAATTCGTCTTAAATATAAGGTCACCATTGGAAATGATTTATCCATTTGGTTTGTAAAACAGAGTGTCTTACTTTGCCAGATATATAGTACAGAATTCTAAACCTGTAATTGCCTGTAATTATAATCCTTGGCGATTTTAAACTGTTGTTACTTTTCTTCGAAAATAACTCTAAATTCATCCTGCCCACTCGAGCGTTAGAACCTTCCTTTAATAATTCCTTTACTAATGAACCAGCTAACCAGAGACAATACTATATGTGTAGTGTTTGCGTTAAGTGATTATTATAATGAATACCTTTTAACCTCATTTTCACAACAAATAGTGGCCGTAGAGCACATCTTACCGCCTCTCTTTTCCGCCGCTCTTCCCGAGCCTCCGTCTTTTTTAGCTCGGCCTTGAAAGCCTGAGTGTCTCCGTGTTGTTCGTCCTTGTCTAGGATGTCCATTAAGTAAGAGATGTAGCTGGTGGCCAAGCGCAGCGTCTTGATCTTGGACAGCTTGGTGTCGGCCGGGACGTTAGGGATACATTCCCTCAGCTCCGCAAAAGCTGAGTTAATGCTCTGGGTCCGCCGCCTTTCCTTGCGATTGGCCGTTGGTCTTCGCTTCACGGTCCGAGGATGAGTGTGGTGATGATGGTGCATACCGACGGTGGTTCCGTTCATCGAGATGGTGCCGGGTCCTGGAACTAATCCTCCAGGGCCATAGTAGTGGTGATGGTGTGGGTCCAGTCCGACGGTTGACCCACTGCCGCTGTTGCCATGGTACTCCGGGCTGTAGCCGGGCGCAAGGCTATACTCTGTAGGTGACATATCCGCGTGACTTATCAACCAGCTTGTGAAGTATGGTGGAGCACCGGTGTCTTCGTGACACCGACCGGCCGCCGCCGCATGCAGCGAATAGTGGTGGCTGTCGTGGTGGTGCATGACCGGGTGGTGAGGGAAGCCCGAGACAAGACTCATAGTGACACACAAAAATACGCACTCGGGCACGCGTGAGCGCCCCCCCACCCCGCGCGCTCACACACACACACACACACACACACACACACACACACACACACACACACACACACACACACACACAGCGCGCGCGAACAAGTCCTTGTCGGATGCTGCAGCAGCAATCGCACCTTCGTTAGTCAGCAGCGCTCAGAGTAGATGTCTGCATCCTCAGTTGATTCCCCGCCGTCGAAGCCAATCGCTTCCGACCATAAGGGTCGGTATTCCGTGCGACAGTACACTGGACCCGTCCTAGCGACCTGTCATGAGGCCTCTCGGTTGTGTTGAAACGACTCCTCCTAAGACATTTTCCTCATTTATCTTCTCTTTAAAAAGTCACAGCAGAACTTTTTAGGTCTCTTCTTTTACTGGCCACTCAGTGCGTATTCCTCTTCTTCACCCCCCACCCCACCCTGCACGCCATTTAATCTTTCTCGAGACAGTTGTCAGCTGTCAGGCTCAGGGCAGTCTGGCAATGCAGGACTGGTCTGTTCAGGCACAGGGTCACAAGTGGCTAGTTGATACTGAACTATTCTAAAGCCAGCTTGTCGGTGAGAGAGAGGGAGAGAGGGGTTCATTCACCACGTCATCTTCACTACCGGGGAGGAGAAACTGATTTCACTGCCTCAGTCAACCAATGGCGAGCCTCCGCCCCTTGCTCTGGCCCCGTCTGCAGGCTCTGTTTACTTCACTTTTATGTCAGTGGGTCTGCTAAGTAGATATGCTGGCATACACAGATGCGCGCGCGCGGTTTACGTTCACGCATGCAGAAACCACTCCAAAGTCAAGAATACAGCAATGCTGATCCAGTTCTTGTTTCTATTATTAAGAGTAAGGCTACAATATGCAGACGAGATAGTCCAAACTCTATAGACCATATATGCATTTTGATTCAGTATTTAGACTGTTAATGTATTTTAAAACGTATTTAAGGGAAAATATCAGCAGTGACAGCACGCTAAAATTCTCTGCTGCTGACATTAGATTAAGAGGCCTCTACTATTCTTTAATATGTTTTTTGGGTGTTTAAGAGACTAGCTTCATAGGTCCTGTTTATAAAAATAATAATAATAATTTTGAACATGATTGGTGTTCATGTTCATACTAGTTCGAATTCAATTAGGCAGCATATTATAGTGAACCTAGACGAGTTAAAAGTACCTTTCACCCCCTTTGAATTCAAATTTATTCCAACAATCAGCAAGCATTCGGGAGTACCTGCTTATAGCCTATATTTCTGACAGTTCTCATTTGAGTTGTGTATTCGCAGTTTTATTACGATGTAGCGCATGATTCGGCTAACGAAGCAGCGGTCCGCATATCTACATATGCATATAAATCTAAACACTATAGTTTTATGTAGGTTTTATTCAGGTCTGTATTTATTAAAGCAGGAAACATTGCACCCACATTTTGGTTGCAAGTGTTTAAAAAATTTCAGTCCTCACTGCTTACTGAAAATGTATTTATTTATATATTTATTTCTTTATTACGCAAATAACCGGGTTTTTTTTCGTATATGAATAAAACGTTAAAGCGATATAGTTAAATCTAAACACACTGAAATGCATTTAAGTCTATATTTTTTCAGATCTATAATTAAAGAAATTCATTTCGTTTACTGAACCACTGAAGGTCTCAATATTATTATTATTATTATTAATTAATTAATTAATTAACAGTAATCTCTTAATGTATCTCTCATTGTCAATAAACAGCCGGTAAAATATCAGGTCGAGGTGACTGTGACTGGACCCAAAGACGCTGCATTTTCCAAAGAATACAAGTGGAAAGATCAATAAAAAACAAAGTCCCTCTTTTTTGGTTATGAGTTGGGATCTAAGAGGTCTACATCTTTATTAATTCTCTTTATTATGCCAGCGAAGTTCCGAGTCATCAATGACTCGGAACTTCGCTGCCATTCATCAGTCATTTAAAGGAAACGTTATATACAACATCTGAATATGTACACGCAATTTACCGCTATTTTTTAAATAGTTATTTATTTATTTATTTATTTACTTTAGCTGAAGAGAGACAGTGGGGGTGGGGGCTTTGTGTGTGTGTTCAGTACTCAAGGCTGTGGAAATGCGTGAAATAAACACCTGAAATAAAATGAACTGGTTAACTGGGTGGGGCTACTGTCAAATGATTAACTTAAAATACTTGGAAAATCTTGCTGGCAATATAAATTTGGAAGCAACTTCAGATAATTGTAAGATTGTAACTTTAAGATCTCTAATAACATTTTCAAGACCTGCAACATCTCACTCAATGACTATGATGCAGACACATACACATCATTGAAATCCATTGACTTCATGCGTGTTTGCCTGAATGCTTAAAAGTTAACCTCCACTAGACCACTACTTACTTAGTTGAAGTAAGGTCGTTGTTAATGATTTCTGGCGCTGTAAAAGTGAAATGGTTTGGGGTCCCAGCAACACAGTAAGAAAATAGCAGCGGCACTGGGCAGCAACATGTTGCAGTGAAGGTCCTTTCCTTCTTTGTGACCATAAAGTAAACAGACACAAGAAGGAAAAGAACTGTGCATATCTAATATGCATATAACACACTAACACACATAATGCAAGAGAACTCTTCTTTTTTTGACAGTCGCGATTCGATACTGTTGCTCAGGTTCATTTCATGAGTGTGAACAATGACTGTGAAATTAGGAGTTGCCCATGCTTGCTTCCTGGCAACCTCATAAAATGGAAAACGCTGAGTTGTAACAATTACTTTCCTTATTTAACCCAAACTATGACCTTTCATAAATGTAACCAAGCAGTTTAACCAATGAGCCTGAGAAAACTAAATTGAGAATAACATAAAAATGATGACACATTTAAAGAGTTTTTAATAACAGAATTCCTAAAAACATAGCTATTACTCCATTGATATGACTTTCATGGAGGTAATTCCATCTATATGACACTTTAAGGGCAAGGTTGTAGTTTATTTCAACGTTCAGTAAGTTTTGCTTATCAGTTTAGCGTTTTATATTTTTTGTTAGTTTCTTTGTAAAGCCAGTCATTTACAGTCTAGCATAATTTTTCATTTCCCCAACTCTTTACAACAGCGTTGGAGAGAAAGCTATACAGGATAAAAATGATGTGTTCTGGTGGCAGAGAGGAGGTTTTAGAGGCTAAACAGGAATCAGTGTTGGGGCTATAAGACTGGACAACTTGGGAAACACTGTAACATGTTTGCTGTAGTCTATCCTGTCAGCAGCGTAGCAACAGGTGTGCCATTTGGTATATGAAATGGAGTGTTACAATGTTTCCAGTCTTACTGTGCAAATGAGTTGAAAGTGTTGAAAGATTTAATCGTTTGATTCTGACTATATGAAACTATTGTTAATGGTAACAAAAGTGTAATTTTATGAAAAGATACTTCAAACTAATGTCTGCTTCAGAGTATGAAGCCAATGGTTGTATCTCTGCTAGACTGTGCAGAAGACAGAGTTAAGGAGAAAATGGGGGTTGCAGAATGTGCAGAGGAATTCTCTGTGAGGAAGGCATATGATTTATATTTGTTTAAGTGCTGAATGGGGCTGATTCTATGTGTGTGCGTGTGTGCGTGTGTGTGTGCATGTGCATCGTCCTGCTCTGTGTAATCCATCTATGTGAATGGGAGCTGTTGCAGTAATTTAGATCAGTTTGTCTCCTGATAATGATACATAATTAGACTGTAGGTCAGTCGGTCAGACTCCTGATCTCTCCCTCTCTATACATCCTTCTCTCTCTCTCTCTTTCACACACAGACACATGCAACCATGCACACATGCACACATCTATCCCCCTATATGCCCTCTTCTCTGATCTTAGTCATTCCTCCTTTGTATAAATAAATCTGACAGAGTAGCAGGGTTATGTGTCTGTGTGTGAAAGAAAGAGAGCGAGGTGGAGGCAGGGAGGGGGAAGGGGCAGAGAGAGAGAGAGAGGAAGACGGAGAGAGAGTAAAGCTATGTGTGTGTGTCAGGCTGCATGATGATGTGCAGGTACATTCCAGAGCAGCGGAAGTTTCTTTTCAGAGTAAAGTGTTGTTGTTACCTGGGCTCACACCTACATGCAGTTCTGTAGGTAACTGCGTGCTGAGCTCTGCACAGATGAATATAATGTTGTGGTACAACAACATTAATTCCCATTTAAAATTAATAGGACAAAAATGCAAATTTTACTCACACAACTGCTAATGAAAATAAAGACATCTTTATTTAATCAAGATATATTTAGGTGCATATTTTAGACATGATTTTCTAAAATCTTAGCTGTGTAACAATACATTTTCAAATTATTGTTAATATGATTAAAACTGGCTTAAAGCTTTAACTTGACAGACTGACCAAAAATACTGTATTGGTAAGTCTTTTTTTTTTTTTTTTTTTAGCTACAGTTAACTTTTTAGCATCTCTGTAATTAGACAATCAACCAAAGGCCTTTTTATGGAGACATGGAGACTATTTCTTAATTCTTCAGTGGTCTGATGATTTAAAGTATTTACATTTGAAACCCAAAACATCCATCCAAATTCACTCTCAATGCCAGTGAAACAGATCATCCTTAAGGTGCAACAAATAAACAAGTTCACGAGAGAACATTCAACCAAACAAGGATTACGCTTTTTAAGAGGTAGACACACTGTTGAAGTGGACCACAAAGAGAAGACTTCACACAGAAAATCATCCCCATATTGTCAGTGCCATAGAGAACAAAGAGATGGTTAATCTAAAGGATTACAGGTTTTGTAAAACTGCTCAGGTTGAAACTGTGAAAAGGACATGTGATATGAAAACAGAGCAGGGGCAGTCATATGAGAAAACAGCAAAAAACATCATGATACACTTATTACATACACTCACATGGTCAATAAATAAATAAATAAATAAATAACAGGGTCTTGTTTGATAAGTAGCCAGAGATGCAAATCACCACATCAATAGATTGATAATAATCACTAACATATGTGCAACATTTGTCTCCCTGTATCTTTAAAAATAAAAAGGTGGTTAGTCTTTGAGGCACCTGCTTCATATCCTACTTTCTTTTTTTAAAGAACTGCTTTTACAGCTCTCTTGTGGATCAGCTGTGTTGATAAATATCATCCTCAATGTCCCAGCTCTGGGACTAGCATCGACTACCTCATCTCAGACTTAAAATCCAAAAGACACCGAGCCATTGAACTTGTGATGAGCATACTTTAGATCCAAGCATGAGCTTTTTGTAGATTTGTTGCTGAAACATAATCAGAAAGTAATTTAAAAACAATACAAAAAGTTACAAAGGAAGTGTAAAAGAGTTGGTCTGGTGTGGGATTTAGGTGACAGGGACTAGTAGCCCCTGCCTCATAAGAAGGACTTTGCTATATAATTTCACAGCCTACCACCAGACTGTGTTGAAGCCATGTATTGCTTTTATACAAACTATTATGCAATAAATACAAATTATTACCTTTAATTTTTTTAAAAAGTATTTAAAACCACATTTAAAAATGTGTTGTTGTAGCCACTTTATCAAATATTCATTTTTTTACTGTCATGCTTACTGTCACTACTAGTTCTTTTACACTAACTGGCTCAAAATTTAGACTTACAAATATTAGCATTAATATTAACATTAGCACAAATAAAACTGTATATATTATATTACATATAGATACTTTGGCAGAACACTCACCTGCTTGGTAAACTGAAGCATTTTTTTCAGCTTGCATAGTAATATTGTGGATGAAAGTATTTTAACCCTTACTAAATAATATCTTCAGTCAGCTCTTTAAACAAACCAAACTGCTGGTGAATACACATTTACCACCCTACTACCCTACCTGCCTTCTGGTAAGCTATTGATATACTAAAACAACTATTTTAAACATCATATCAACTTTATGGTAGACATCCAAATATATAAGTAAGTATAAGTATAAGTAAAGTATAAATTAACATATACGCAATATTTATTTACCTGTTACAAAGTTGCATAAATGTTAGTAGAAACTTGGAAAGATCTATCTAATGTTCTATAAACCAATTAATTAACATTATTAAGTACTAAAGTCTACTTACCATTTCAAACCAGTTATTACAAAGTGTTACCAAATATTATCTTATGCTGTTTTAGAAAAAAATTATTTTAAATACCAGCTACTTGCTATTGAAGACTGGTCATGCACTAATGCTGCATTTTAGTCACAAGCTTCAAGTAATCCCATGTGCTTCATTTATTACTCTTGCTATAGAGGAATACTGCTCCAACAGTTAGAAAGTCTGAAATCACCACCGCTAGAAAACAGCTACAATTAAGAGAAAAATCCAAACAGTGCCATGATTAATGGATCACATCAGCTGTCTGTGTGCAGGTAATTAGGTGGTCATTAAGAAGTAGTCCAAGCTAAGCTTTCAGTTTTCATAAGTTGGTCTGTTCCCACATTTTACTGAGCACACAAGCACACTCAAACACACACACACTCAAACACACACACACACACACACACACACACACACACACACACACACACTCGCGCGCGCACACACAAACTCATACACTGTATGTTTTATCATATTTTCCTAAACTCAAATAATCAGTCACATAGTTTGTACACGTGTGTGTGTGTGTGTGTGTGTGTGTGTGTGTGTGTGTGTGTGTGTGTGTGTGTGTGTGTGTGTGTGTGTGTGTGTGTGGGGGTGGTTTTATATTGTTGACAAACAGGGGCCTCAGTGTGTTGGTAATCCTATCTTTCAGTTCTGGGTCAGCGCTAATCCAAATACACATTTAAGTGTTTTTATTTAAAATTACAAAGGAGCTCTGTAAGCCAGATTTTTCTTGATTTGATACAATATTCTTATTAAACATTGGCTAATCCAATCATGCAAGTACATGTAAACATTTACTGTTATAGCTGTCAGAGTACTGCATTTATGCAGGTGGAAACCATAACATGAGATAAACCAGGTGCAATGGATGGATTGATTAACAGAACTAACTATAAGATATAAGACAAGATTTATTGGAAAATTTCATTGGACTAGGCACCAAAAACGTCTTTAACACTGATTTTGTGTTTTTATGAGTTATGAAAGTCTATCCACTGTCCTTTGTCCCCAGGTTCTCATATATTATTAGTAGGGCTTTTTTAATTAATTAACCAAGTTTATAAATCAGTTCATAGACTTCAGTGATACATTCTGCACGTCAATTTTTTGTGTAAAAACCAGTTCACTCTTTTCTCTGATCTGTCTGTTTTACAGGGTGAATTGGTCACTGGTCTTTAAATTAGGACAGGAAGATTACACAGTCTATAGTTGATGGTGTGTTCCCAAACACCCTCTGTGGTCATCTGTCTTAATGGCAAAACTCTAACATAGTTTCCACTCTAATCTGAAGGATATGTAAGAAGAGACAGCCAGCAAGGTTCTATTCCTGTCAAAAGGGAATTCTTGGATGTGTCTTTCCGATATTGTAGGGTGTAATATTGTAGGCAATGAAAGACCTATTTAATATTGTAGGAAAACTAAAATAAAACCTTTTCCAACACCTTCCCCCTGGTAGGCGCTACAGAGCACTGTACACCAAAACAAGCAGAGATCTTTACAGCTTCTCTCCAAAGCCCACTTAGGACACTCACATAGAGTTTGTACTTAAAACAACTGCTGCTGAATCAAGGCAAGCTGTGTATGCAGTCTTGTACATACAAACATACACACACATAGACACCAGAGTGATAGATAGATAGATAGATAGATAGATAGATAGATAGATAGATAGATAGATAGATAGATAGATAGATAGATAGATAGATAGATAGATAGATAGATAGATAGATAGATAGATAGATAGATAGATAGATAGATAGATAGATAGATAGATAGGTCCTCCTGTATCTGAGCCTCAACTAACGGATGCTCTCTCCTTTCCAGCACCCTGGCATAGACTTTCCCAGGGAGGCTGAGGAGTGTGAAACACACCCTCCGGTCAACCCTTCTTAAAGATGGGAACCACCACCCTGGTCTGGCAGTCCAGAGTTACCACCCCTGATCTCCACGCAACATTGTAGAGCCGTCTCAACCAGACAGCCCTACAACATCCAGAGCCTTCAGGAGCCACCCCAGGTGCTCTGACACCAAGAAGTTGTTAAAGTGACCTCGCACCCGGAGATAGGTGAGTCATCCCCCTCCTCCCCAGGCTCTTCTTCCTCCACGGAAGATGAGCTAGTGGCATTAAGAAGGTCCTCAAAGTATTCCTTCCACCGCACAACAATGTTCTCAGTCAAAGTCAGCAGCGCTCCACCCGCTCTATACACAATGCAGGTAGAGCACCGCTTTCCCCTCCTAAGTCGCCTAATGGTTTGCAAGAATCTCTTGGAGGCAGTCCAAAAGTATTTTTCCGTGGACTCTCTGAACTCCTCCCACACCCGAGTTTTTGCTTCAGCCACTGCCCAAACCGCATTCCGCTTGGCCTGTCGGTACCTATCAGCTGCCTCCGAAGTCCCATAGGCTAACCAAGCCTGATAGGACTCCTTCTTCAGCCTAGTGACTCCCTTCAACTCAGCTGTCCACCATTTGGTTCGGGGGTTACCACCAGGCTCCTTCCCCACCAGAGGGGTGACATTCCATTACCCATTTGCTTATCTTGGTAGCCGGAGGTTGATCTCCTGCCGCCCCTGGCCGCCACCAGGCACACGTTGCACCCGACCCTTATGGTGCCTCCTGTAGGTGGTGGGCCTGCAGGAGGTTGGGCCCATGTCACTTTTTCAGGCTATGCCCAGCCAGACCGCATGGACTGAGGCCCAGCCACCAGACGTTCACCCTCAGGCACCCTCCACGGGCCTGGCTCCAGGGCGGGGCCCCGGTAACCCTATCCCGGGCAGGGTAAACTCTTCCCTTGATCGTATATTCATAGGGGTCTTTTGAATCGCTCTTTGTCTGGTCCCTCAACCAGGACCAATTTGCAATGGGAGACCTTCAGGCAACATAGTTCCTTGGATCCTTGAGACACAAAAACTCCTCCACCACGATAAGGTAGCAATTCACGAAGGGGACTAACAACTCATCCATTCCTTATTTATTCTGGCATGTTTGCAATATAAATATGGATTATGTGTTATTTGGTTCTGTTTCATATTGTCAGAATTGTCCCTTGTCTACTCTGCTGTGTACGCTGAGAGCAAAGAAATAACCAGAGCCCAATAAAGATTATTCTGATTCTGATTAATTGAATTGACGGTTGCAAGAGCCTACAAAGCAACCAGAGTGCTAGATGTTAAAATCTCCAGTGTCAACTTATCCTTAGGTCTTATAATGAGTTCCAACAGAGGACAAGTAGGACAAGTGCAGTATGAAAATGTTCTAAGGAAATATATGCTAAATAAAACTGGTCTGCCCTCTAGACCAGAGAATTATGACCCTTTAGTGGGTTAGCCCATGAAGGTTTTCCATGTCACCCACTGAGAAGTTTCATTTTTCACTCAGAATCCACAGAGAGACCCCTGTTCTTTGAATTTAAATGCATATAGAATGTATGGGATTTTCATGTGCACTGATAGTTGATGTAAAAGACAAACAAGTCTACAATATTAATATTAAATGAGATGTATAATTCTCATGGGGGGATATCAGAGATATCTGAAAGTAACATGAATCCTTCATCCAGGCAAAGTTGGGCATCGTATCATAATTTAAACACTAATCTACTAATCTGCAGTGGTTTATATACTCTATGTACTATATACTGACTACTAATTCAGTTAGTGAAGGGAAATGCAGTGAATAATATTCTTGATCAGTCCTACAGCACCGCTAATCATTTCTGTGCTTTGGAAATTGTCTGTAATCCACCACAGAATTAAATAAACTCTGGTTATTTGATGTTTTGCATTTTCTTTGTAACTGTACTGGTGTCTGACCTACAAGCCTATCTAAAACACTTCAACATGTTTATGTTTCACAGCAGATTTTCCAAAGCCAGAGCCAGGAGTACTCTGCAAACACTTGTGGAGAGAGTGAGGCTGCATTCAGACAGACAACACTGCGCATAAAGACCCAGCAGTCTTTCTCATGTGAAAGCAGTGAATGGCCTGTATCAAATGAGGGTGCCAACTCAGAGAGGTGTAGCAAGAACTAATAATTGTGTGCAGGGTAATAACTGAAAGTGTATGTGTCAAAAAAAAACAAAAAAACCAAAAGCAACAGAAAAAACAGAATCAGATTGTACACATGCTCTCTTCCAGCTCCCACATAAATGTGTACACAGGCCTAATATTCCACTCTCTATTTGCCAGCATCTGATCACAAATTGTTGGTGCAAAACACCTCATAAAGATGAAAAAAAGTAAATGTTTGAACACTTGTTCCCTCCAGCCACTTTATATTTACATTGCACCGCTGCATCATGCAGTTGCATTATGCTCCAAATGTGCAGGAGGTGAAGATGACAGATAAAGTAACTACAGAAAGCAAAGTGAGTTGCTGGTGCTACTAACCTATATAAAAACTAACATTTTATTTATTGACATCTTAACAGTATATGAACATAGTTCTAATATATGAAAACTCCTGATGCTCTGCTCTGCATGTTTAATGCTTTTTATTACCACCATCTTTCTACAACAGATGATAATATTATTATTAGTGACTCTGGGTAATCTGAAGTGAAAAGCACCTGCCAAACTATAGTGTTACCCTTTGAAACATATAAACCAGAAATCTTTGGATTAGAAGATTTAATTAACCATCACATCTGACTCATCTGTGTGTTAATGAGGTTACTCTTGCTGTGCTACATGCATAAATGTGTGGTTACACTTGTTTCCTTTTTTTTCCCCTTTTTTTAACCTGAGCCTCTAGGTCTCATTTATTAAAGTTACATATTTTCCCTTCAGAGTCCCATTATTTATGCTGAAATGTCTGCCTGATTGCAGGTATTAATGGGGCTCAGTACACATATATAAAGAAAATAAAACAAAGAAAAGAAACAAAGGAGACATTTAAAAACAAAAACATATGACGTTGCTCTGTGTACACAGGTGTTTTCACTCTACACTGATCTCTGTGTAGAAATCTAACTAAAAACTTGAAACAGATCAAACCCAAGTTTTTACCTATGAATCTGTCAATCCTTTCCGTGTCCGGGCCGGGTGAGGTTTAAAACAGATCAAACCCCCTCTCCGTGAATCGCTACCTTATCGTGGTGGAGGGGTTTTAGTGTCCCAGGGATCCCAGGGGCTATGTTGTCCGGGGGCTTTTGCCCCCTGGTAGGGTCTCCCATGGCAAATTGGTCCTGGGTGAGGGACCAGACAAAGAGCGATTCAGAAGACCCTTATGAGAAAAACATCGAGGGAACAGTTTACCCTGCCCGGGATAGGGTTACCGGGGCCCCGCCCTGGAGGGTGCCCAAGGGCGAGCATCCGGTGGCTGGGCCTTAGTCCATGGGGCCCGGCCGGGCACAGCCCGAAAAGGGGACATGGGCCCATCCTCCCGCAGGCCCACCACCTGCAGGAGGTGCCGTAGCGGTCGGGAGCATTGTGTGCCGGGCGGCGGCCAGGAGCGGAAGCCCTGGGGGACTGATCCCCAGCTACCAAGACTGGCAATTGGGACATGGATTGTCACCTCTCTGGTGGGGAAGGAGCCTGAGTTAGTGCGTGAGGTTGAGAGGTACCGGCTAGATATAGTCGGGCTCACCTCTACGCATGGCTTGGGCTCTGGAACCAGTCTCCTGGAGAGGGGCTGGACTCTGTCTCAGTCTGGAGTTGCCCCTGGTGACGGGCGGCGGGCTGGGGTGGGTATTCTAATATCCCCTCGGCTTGCTGCCTGTACGTTGGGGTTCTTCCTGGTGGATGAGAGGGTTTGTTCCCTGCACCTTAGGGTCGGGGAACGGGTCCTGACTGTCATCTGCGCTTATGCGCCGAGTGACAGTTCAGAGTACCCAGCCTTCTTAGAGTCCCTGGGTGGGGTGCTGGAAGGTGCTCCACCTGGAGACTCTGTTGCCCTACTGGGAGACTTCAATGCTCACGTGGGTAATGACAGCGAGACCTGGAGGGGCGTGATTGGGAGGAACAGCCTCCCTGATCTGAACACGAGCGGAGTTTTGTTATTGGACTTCTGTGTAAATCACAGTTTGGCCATAAAGAACACCTTGTTTGAACATAAGAGTGTCCATAAGTGCACGTGGCACCAGGATGCTCTAGGCCGCAGGTCGAGGATTGATTTTGTAATCGTATCACCAGACCTGCGACCATATGTTCTGGACACTCGGGTAAAGAGAGCGGCTGAGCTGTCAACTGATCACCACCTGGTGGTGAGTTGGATCAGGTGGTGGGGGAGGACACTGGACAGACCCGGTGCACCTAAACGCGTAGTGAGGGCTTCCTGGGAATGCCTGGCAGAGGCCCCAGTCCGTGAGATCCGTGAGAATGCTGTTGAAGCTCCGGCAGAGCTTCAACAGCATTCCGAGGGATACTGGGGAGATTGAGTCCGAATGGACCATGTTCAGCATCTCCATTGACGAAGGTTGGTGCCTGTTGTGGTGGTAATCCCCGAACCAAATGGTGGACACCAGAGGTGAAGGGAGCCACCAGGCTGAAGAAGGAGTCCTATCGGGCTTGGTTAGCCTGTGGGACTTCGGAGGCAGCTGATAGGTACCGACAGGCCAAGCGGAATGCGGCTCGGGCTGTGGCTGAAGCAAAAACTCGGGTGTGGGAGGAGTTCGGAGAGGCCATGGAAAAAGACTTTCGGACTGCCTCGAAGAGATTCTGGCAAACCGTCAGGCGTCTCAGGAGGGGAAAGCGGTGCTCTACCTGCATTGTGTGTAGTGCTGGCGGAGCGCTGCTGACTTCGACTGAGAAAATTGTAAGGCCGTGGAAGGAATACTTCGAGGACCTCCTTAATCCCACTGACATGTCTTCCGAGGAGGAAGCAGAGTCTGGGGGTGAGGGGGATGACCCGCTAATTTCCGGGGGCGAGGTCACTGAGGCAGTTAAACAACTCCTTGGTGGCAGAGCCCCTGGTGTGGATGAGGTCCGCCCCGAGTTCCTGAAGGCTCTGGATGTTGTAGGGCTGTCCTGGTTGACACGCCTCTACAATGTTGCGTGGAGATCAGGGGCAGTACCCCTGGACTGGCAGACCAGGGTGGTGGTTCCAATCTTTAAGAAGGGGGACCGGACGGTGTGTTCCAACTACAGGGGGATCACACTCCTCAGCCTCCCTGGGAAAGTCTATGCCAGGGTGCTGGAAAGGAGATTTGGTCCGCTAGTCAAACCTCAGATACAGGAGGAACAATGCGGTTTTCGTCCTAGTCGCGGAACGCTGGACCAGCTCTTTATCCTCTCAAGGATACTTGAGGGCGCATGGGAGTTTGCCCACCCAGTCTACATGTGTTTTGTGGACTTGGAGAAGGCATTCGACCGTGTCCCTCGGGGTGTCCTGTGGGAGGTGCTGCGGGAGTATGGGGTGTCTGGCCCATTGCTACGGGCCATTCGATCCCTGTACAACCGTTGAAGGAGCTTGGTCCGCATTGCCGGCAATAAGTCGGACTTGTTCCCGGTGGGTGATGGGCTCCGCCAGGGCTGCCCTTTGTCACCGATTCTGTTCATAATTCTTATGGACAGAATTTCTAGGCGCAGCCAAGTGGCGGAGGGCTTTCACTTCGGTGGCCTCAGAATCTCATCTCTGCTTTTCGCGGATGATGTGGTTCTGTTGGCTTCATCGGGTGATGGCCTCCAGCTCGCACTGGAACGGTTCGCAGCCGAGTGTGAAGCAGTGTGAATGAGGATCAGCACCTCCAAAACTGAGGCCATGGTTCTCAGCCGGAAAAGGGTGGAGTGCCCACTCCGGGTCGGGAATGATGGGAGAAGGGAGCTGGAGATTGGCAGACGGATTGGTGCTGCGGCCGCAGTGCTGCGGCCGCAGTGATGCGGACGCTGCACCGGTCCGTCGTGGTGAAGAGAGAGCTGAGTGAAAAAGCAAAGCTCTCAATTTACCGGTCGATCTACGTCCCTACCCTCACCTATGGTCACAAGCTGTGGGTAGTGACCGAAAGAACGAGATCACGGATACAAGCGGCGGAAATGAGCTTCCTCCGAAGGGTGGCTGGCCTCTCCCTTAGAGATAGGGTGAGAAGTTCAGCCAACCGGGAGGGGCTCAGAGTAGAGCCGCTGCTCCTCCACATCGAAAGGAGCCAGCTGAGGTGGTTCAGGCATCTGACAAGGATGCCTCCTGGGCGCCTCCTGGGTGAGGTGTTCCGGGCATGTCCCACCAGGAGGAGGCCCCGGGGCAAACCCAGGACACGCTGGAGAGATTTTATCTCTCAGCTGGCCTGGGAACGCCTTGGTGTTCCCTCAAATAAGCTGGAGGAGGTGGCTGGGGAGAGGGAGGTCTGGGCTTCTCTGCTTCTCTGATTGGACCAGTTCTTTTAGAGACTGGTAGAAAATTTGCCCAAAAATATGCCAGACTCAAATAGACTCAAGAATATTGTAACTTATATTGGCAGCAGTGAGATGCCCAATTGTACTGCATATAATTTGCACCTGGCCTGATTCTCACTGAATTAAAGTATCAATTCTGAAAATTATCTCCATAGTGGCAAATGATGAGTCATGATGCCTTCCCTTTCTACAGGGAAGCAGGCTAGAACCAGAAGATAAGGACTGAGCTAGTGTGCAGAGAACAGTGCAGATGGAGGAAGACCAGTAACGGAAATAGCTGAGCAAACCCAGTGTAAGTGCAATAAAAGTGAATATGAACCAAGCACCTCCAGGGTCATGTTGGGTATCCCAGTAACATAACTCCTGCTACAGTGGCATCCACCCTCCTGACACAACATGTCAGACCCATAGGCCCTGCCGTCAGGCTGTGGCACAGAGGATGATCTGATATCCTCGTGTTGGTGTTGTTCCCAGATCATCATGAAAATGTTGTTCCAGGATCAACATTGCAAGTGACCAATCAGAATGTTGTGACGTTATTCTTTTGCGCGCCAAGCCATTCTTGCATTTATGAAATTCCAATGTTGCAAGGATAATATCAATTCTGCTTACCGTTTATTAAAAGGTTAGGGTTAGGATTAGGGTCAGGGTACGTTGATCGGCGGACAGAGGCGGTTTCTCACAGCTTAAGTACAGTTTTTTGTTTTACGGTGGTTTTTCCCGAAGTCGCAAAAGTATGACGTCACAACATTCTGATTGGTCACTTGCAATGTTGATCCTGGAACAACATTTTCATGATGATCTGGGAACAACACCAACACGAGGAAATCAGATCGAGCTGGCACAGATGTGATGGAGCTAGCCACCACTCATCGCAAGTAGGTGGTGGTGGTGCACCAGCAACAACGTGAGATGCTACAGACCTCAAACGGAGTGACAGTGCAGTTGTTGGAGACTCTAGCTCTGTCTGAGTCATTTCATCAAGCGCTGCCACTACCAGTGATCACGTTGCACAAGATGCAGAGTGGGATGATCCTGAATCCTTTCTGGATATGTTTGAGGCCACGGAGGTAAGTAAGTAAGCAAAATGTTATTTATATAGCACCTTTCAAGATAGAAATCACAAAGTGCATCATAAAAAAATACCAGAGCATTTAAAACAAATAAAAACAAAAAAAAGTTAATGAACACAATTCCAAAAACATGAGTTTTTAATTGTTTTTTTTAAAAGAGACTATTGAGTCCACAAAGACAGTCCCAGAGTCTGGGGGCCACAGAGACAAAAGCTCTCTCTACCTTAGTTCTCGGTGTAGGCATGCCAGTGGCCACAGAAGAGTGTTCACAGTGGATAATGCCCCTGCTTTCCAGAGAGGCCATGCATCGTGAGACAAGCTCAAGGATGTCCATTAGGCTCCTTAGATCATCCATCAGAGACACACCATACTAAGCATTTTCTCTCTGCTTCATCTCCTCAGGTCCTGGCAACTCAGGGACTGCATCCAGGTCACAGGGAGTCATGCAGATGTCAGGGCAGGAGTGCTGGAGATGCAGGCATAAATATCCCATAGTGTCAGTAGAAATTAAATACAAGGGCAAAAAGTATAGCGTTAAGGCTTTGGTTAGCTCTCTTTACTTCTCGATACCGATTGGTCCAGTGGGTTAAAACTTGGTGGGACAATGTGTAAGGGTGTACTGACCACAGATAGGCAAATGTGATTCTTGTGCTGCATGCAGTCTGCCAATTGCTCCAGAGAGGAGGAGTTATAATTATGGCTGGTCACATGAGATACAGCAAAATTGTAGTGAATTTTATTGTTCCTGCAACTGGGGGGATATGTGCTGGTGGTGCACATGTTGCCTGGAATGTCAGCTGGCAACACATTACCTTTAATGGAGGTCCAGTTTGAGCATGGACTCTGGCACGGCTGCCAGCCTTAACCCAATTTCCCTCGGGATGAATAAAGTATGATCAATCAATCATGCCATTTCACCAGAGTGTGTTGGGATATCACTTTGTATTATTTATGCAACACAGTATCCCAAAACAGTACTGCTGCCCAGAGTCTCTGCAAAGAGTGTAGTCAGGGGTTGTTTCAGGTCATCTCCTAAATCAGCATCCTGAAAGAGATACTGACTGTCCAGGGCACATTGTTCATGTCTCACTTGGGAAAAGAACCGTGCAAATTACTAGGCTTTAAATAAGTCTGAATGAGCCTCTACCTCCTCAGACTGATCTTTTCTCCCTTTGTACCATTATTGTTTGGCAGGATGCACCATCGATCATTGTATCATTTAAGGAAAGCTGGGAAGAATGTCCAAGACTCAGTTCGTCTTGGACCTGAAGCAAAGCTACACACGCTGGGGAGACTGCTATGAAAGGATTTGCTCCAGGTCCAGGAATGCCAGCAGCACCTATACAACAGAAGGGCTAGACTGAGACAATTGACACCAGGAGACAGCCTTTCCTCCAGCTCCAAACTACTCACCAAGGAGTCTGTACTCACCCTTTGTGGTCACCCAGTGAGTCCGGGACGTACACTATACTTTATAAAGCACTTTGAGTGCTCAGGTAGAGTAGAAAAGCAATATAACCAGTCCATTTACCATCTATTTATCATTTACTATGAAGAGGCAGACTCTGCTTCTTTGATGAGCCTGGTAAAGGATAGACATCTGAGGTGCCAAATTCAACCATTTCATCCTCACTCCTTTGTGATGACCATCGCACACTGGTCCAGAGAGTGGATTTTGGTGCAATGCAGGTATGTTCTGCAAAGTGTGACTACCAGGCAAATAGTATGGTTCAAATTCACTTTTATTGCTCTCACAGTGTGTTCACCCAGCTAAGTGCCTCTGTTGATCGTATCCCAGCCGTATAACTCCTGTTATAGTCTGCTTTATGATTTATACCTGGCAACACTTTCTGCAAAAAAAATGCACTATTTCGTGTGTTAAGTTACTACATGGAGAACAAAGCATCTGGTAATAGGAGCAGCAGCACAAGTCACAAAGATGTGGAAAAACAAACTAGTTTCCTTCACATTCACATTTTTAAATTTAAATCTCAAATTCCAAAAAAAACATCTTATTTGAATTTATCACAAGCTATCTGTAAATCCTTGAATAGAATAGAATAGAATAGAATAGAATAATCCTTTAATTGTCCCACAAGGGGAAATTTGGTTGTATCAGCAGCAAAAACACACATATACAAACAGAACAGGACACAGAACAGAAGCACAATTTTTACATATTTACATCATGGACAATAGCTACCAGAGCAGAGTACTGTACAGTTATTTAAATTAGCGTACACATAGTGTGAAAACGGAGCAGGATACTGAAAGATGTTTACATAGTTAAGAATATTTAGAATAATTAGAAAAGTGCAGATTGTTTATTGTACCTGTGCATTAAAAAGTAAACATGTAACTTCCAATAAGTTAGTGTATATATAAGCTGAGAAAAGTACCTTGTCCCTTACTTGGGAGCCATTTTTAACATTTCTAATTTCTTTTAGCTATGTGATATTAGTTGGACCTGACAGTATGAAAACCATCAAAAACCATGACCAAAAAAAGTATTGTCATTGAAAACAAAGTTTTTTTTTTCCAAAGTAAGTCTTGATATGGGAATAGTGGGTTTACAACCCAACATTCAAAAAAGTTGGTATGCTCTGTAAAATACATACAACAGAACAGAAGAACAGAGAAAATATCAAAGGTTTAAACCAAGAAAATGTACCATTTTCGAGCAGCAGCACATCTCACAAAGTTGGGACGAGGCCATGTTTACCACTTCGTAGAATCCCCTCCTTTTTGTTTGTACAATTCTGGGAACTGAGGAGTCAGTTTTTGGCCCTCTGGGAGAGAAATGTTATCCCATTCTTGTCTCGTCTAGTGTGAGCGTTAATGTGTGTGTCTTGTCCCTTGTACACAGATACTTGTCCAAATTCTCTTAATCTTTTAATAATATGTCCGTTAGAGGATGACATATTCAAAGTCTTTACAATTTTACTTTGATGGAAATTATTTTGATTATTTTTTATTTGCAAACACTTATCTCCATGGAGATCAACAGAAACAAGCCTAATTTCTCTGCAGCCTGAACAAAACCACGCTTACAGCGATCACATTGTACACTGTCCATGTTCATCAATTTATTATTCAAATTATTATTTAGGATTATGTGCCTGACTCTGAACATGTTGATTATATTTAAATCTGACTTTTCCTTTGATACTTTCATTTTATATGATATTAAATACATTCAGAATTGTTATAATTTAATGTAGGATAAATGTCAGGAATACAAGTGAACTATCAACAGTACAAAGACATGTGAACTGATTATAAACTGAATGAGTCAACCAGTGAAAAGTACAATTTGGATTCCTTGTCTCCTTCCCTTTTTTTCTTTCCCTCGCCCTCTTTTTTTCTTGTCCCTGTGTTTACATTTTGTTTGGACTACAGGAAGCCATTCTTAAAGCAGTGCTACAGATAGAGTAGCATGTGCATATAGATGTGTGGATAAGTGGGTGAGTGATTGTTGGAGTTTCTGGCACAGAGCCAATTAACCATAAATAAAGCTCTAAAAAAATGGAAGTCTCATTTGTCTGCTGGTAGAGAGAGAGAGAGAGAGAGAGGTAGTAGTAGTAAATGTAGACTGTATATTTTCAGAATTTCTGCCAAGAGCATTTTTAAACATTGTTTAAGATTCTTGGTATCACTGACAAGTGTTAAGTCAACTCAGTATTAAGTTGATTTAAATCAGTATTAAGTCAACTATGTTCTGATGTACACCAACAAAGAGGCATACCTCGCAATGAGACTCTTTGGTTAGCTGAAATGATGACGATCCATATGAAGCTCTACAAAGTCTGCATACTGGTTGAGTAGTCAGTTGCAGGTTTGTCAGCCAAAAGTCTAGTTGGGAATGTTATGTCCTGCATCAATTGTTACTCTTTAGTTGTTGTCTTGAATAACATCTTTTTTGCCTTTTCTTTTTGGTTTTACTTGCTGGTTGGTTTAAACACTTAAAAACTACTTGCTTAGGAAAAATGTATGGTTTGGGATCATTCATAACAGTAAGCCTTCATGTTAAAAAAATTATTATGAAAGTCTCGTGCATCACCGGAGGACATTTGTGTGTAAAAGAAACAAGCAGCTCCTGGTTTCATTTGGAATGATATTTCAGTTCATACAGATACAGTCTAGATTTAGGTTCAGGAGCAACAAATAGCAATAAAAAGTCTTATTTTATTTAAATCTGTTAAAGGTAAGCATGTTTGGGGGTTTTGGCAAACAGCAGATGAATCAATTTAAGGACTGGATGCATCTCTCAGTGTCAGGATTTTGCAGGATTTTATCCAGCAAAAATGTTATCTGTATCTTAAGGACATGACTTTCATCTACTTTCCTCAAAAAGTCTTTTAAGCATATAGTGCATACCATGCTGAGATTATCTTTCTATAAAAATATGATTTTATGACAAACTGGAAAAAGTTATCAGTTTTTGCAATAGGCTGCTAGTGAAAAGTTCCTAAAGCTTAGTTTAAAACTGGTTCTTTGCTAAAGGGCAAATAATAAAGATTTACTTCCGTTTTCAGTTGCCTTAAAGCACTTGATGCAAATGAGACTATTATTTTATTATTATTACTATTTTATTTATTGATTTTCTTTTACAGTAAAACTACTAAAATTACTCGTATCAGGTCATGCTTTTCTTGAGCTTACTGCCAGAAAACTAGGGTTCACCTTTTCCAGTTAAATATTTGTTTATTGTAAAAGCCACTTATATTGCCTACCTATGGACAAGAATAGAATAAAATAGATTTATTTCCTTTTGGTTAGACACAGTACAGACAATGTTTATAATTCTCGTTCCAGCAGCAGTCTTTTCAATAAACAGTCTGACACTCTGATAAATTGCTGCAGTCCAACACGGTTTGTTAACACTGTTCTTCTCTCCCTCTCTATCTTTGGCTAGCACTACTTCTCCATCTCATACATGCTTGTAGAGCAAAAAAAGCTGCAGCCTTAACAGTATTTCAATTTTTTTTCTTAAGCATGCCTATTTTTAAACCAAATCTTCCATCCATCCACTTATCCTTTTCAGGCTTGCGCAGGGGTGGGGGGCCCTGGAGCCTACCCCAGCTGTCATAGGGCAAGAGGCAGGGTACACCCTGGACCGGTCGCCAGTATGTCGCAGGGCTAACACGCAGAGACAGACAACCATTCACGCTCACATTCACTCCCACCAGCTGTTGCTGTGCGGCAATAGTGCTAACCACCGTGCCACCATGCTGCCCTAACAAAATCTTTATCAGGTTTAAATTAGTAAACGCTCTAGTTTACACCATGCTCCAGTGGCCTCTTTTGCACATCTTTGCTCTTGCTTCTTTGGGTTTTCCCTTTAATAGGCTGTGACTCTGAAAGATCTCTGATGAGAAGACCCTACACAGTACTGCAGCCCTTGCCTTCAGGCCAGCAAGAAGGAAGCTCAGCATTAAAGAGTAACAATAATGAGCCTCTGAAAGATCTGCACCTGATATTTTAACAAATGAAAAGTTTTTTCCATAGGCAGGGCAGCAATGACTCATTTTGCCCTCCTCAGTTTGGGACACTAACCTGTCCCATCCTGGACGTTCTAGTCTACTAGTACAAATGAATTGTATGGTCAGAGTGCAGCTGGGTCACAGCCAGCAATACACTGATTTTGCTGCAAGGAGGAATTTGGCATTTTGCTTCAGTTCAGCAAGAACTGGAGTTAAGACAGCACTGAAGTGATCCAAAAGGATAGTGGGTCAAGCCTGATTTCCACCTGCCCTGATAACTATGTTGCATTATAGACAGGACAATAGAGTTCTGACATAAGTGTTAGTATATGCTTTAAATCAGTGTTCAACATTTTCTTGTCTCATAAAGTACAAATAATTCTATATCTACTGAAAAGCATACTTCACAGTGATAGGTCGATCGGGCAATACTCAGTTAAAGTCAGTCCTCCATATTCAACAACACTGATATCCTGTATTCAGTCAGACCAAACTTCTTTGCAGCTATATTGGGTGAAACGTCAGTCAGTGACTCTTCCAATTCAGCTGGCACTACTGTAACTTTGCCAACATAAACAGGTGACATGATGGCGCGGTGAGCAGTTAGCACTGTTGACTCACAGCCGGGTCTGGGTCAGAATCTCCCTGGGATATTTCTATGTAAAGTTTACGTGTTCTCACTGCGCCTGCACAAGTCTGAGTGAAGTCACACTCTCCATTCTTGTCATTATATTATTAGTGTTTGATTAATTTTTTTTACCATGTTGTGCATGCATTTTCCTCTCATGTCAGTTTAAAAGAACTTGCACAGCTGAATGTCTGAGTATTAACCTTAATATTTGCATTAACTTGACTAGATCTTAATTTATACATGCTACTTTCAGCTGCTCCCTTGTCACCAGGGACGGCCACAGTGAGTAGCTCCACATGTTTGATTTGGTGGATGCCCTTCCTGACACAAGCCCAAATGGGAATTGTTTCCCTGGCTGGAAGACTTAGCAATTAACAGTCTTAATAATTTATATAAAGGGACAAAAAATAATTTAAAAAAATTCAAAAGCCTCAATGGCATGTTTTAAAATACTGCAATTGCTAATTTGTGTTCAAACTTAAAGTCTACAGTAGACTACAAAAATCTAGAATCAATTACACCGAAAAAAGTCTAATTCAGTGTCACACCATTTAAAAAACGAGTGAAAAGCGATATTCTCGCAAAGTACAGTATCTGTATAAGCACATGCCTGTCTCTGTGTCCTTTCTTCTTCTTTTTTGACTTTGTGTGCCTGCCATGGTGGTCCCATCCATTAACTCATGTTTCATGTTTGATGTCCAGCCATTAGTACAATCACATTATCCATTCTATCCTGCTGTATGGGCCTACTGTATGGGGCCTGTGTGTGTGTGTGTTGTACTGTCTAATCTTAAGGCCAACGTAATTAGCAGTGACCTCATGGTACAGGACAGCGCCAGCACTGCTAATGACCCCTAATGACCTCATAGCTCAAAGTCAGTGAGTATATTCCACATCCTTAAATGGTTTTCTGTCAGTATTACCAAGTTTATGGAAGCTATGATAGCCAGTAAATAACAAAAAAATAGCTAAAACATGAGTGTGTTTTGATCTTATTGTCATTTTTTTTACAATAAAGATATCACAACATGTGATTCTGCAGACAGCTGGCTAGAGCAGAAAGAGATGCATGTTTTTCTTGCTTTTTTGTACAGACATGGTAGTTTCCAGTGGGGTGAAAGCTGTCTTCCCTAAAAACCTGAAAAAATGAGTCTGACAATTTGCATGAGCTCTGCTTTATAATGTACAACTGAATATCATGTTATTGTTTTGCAACTGTGTCATACAGCAGAATAAATGCTAGAGGTAATAAAGAAATTTACTCATCAGTGGCTTGCCACCCTAAGGTCAAGTCTGTGTGACCCTATGATTCACTGACGTTTGACAACTCAAATAGCAACTATCTTTAGCTCACAAGCTTTTGTGACTGTGTGTGTGTGTGTGTGTGTGTGTGTGTGTGTATGTGTGTACGGGTTCGTACTATCCTGGTGGGGACCAAAATCTGACTTTTACTATCCTGGTGGGGACTTTCTGCACCGTGGGGACCAAAATCCAGGTCCCCTCGGGGTTGAAAGCAATTTTCACACTCAAAATGCGGTTTTACTGTCAGGGTTACAATTAGGTTATGGTTAGGTTTAGGGTAAGGGTTAGGGTTAGGCATTTATTTTTAATGGTTAGGGTTAGGGTAAGGGGCTAGGGAAAGCATTATGTCAATGGGATGTCCCCACGAGGATAGCAAACCAGACATGTGTGTGTGTGTGTGTGTGTGTGTGTGTGTGTGTGTGTGTGTGTGTGTGTTCTGTCTCCAACATGGCCCCAGGCATGTTGTTGCTTACCTCATTAAGCCGTTAAAGATTTGCCAGATCACCATCACACACAGACACACAAGCACACTGCAGCCTTTTGTGCTGTGTGGCAGCATTAGTGTCCATGTCTGTTAAGCTTTTGACAAAGAAAGACCTAAAATGTAGCTGAGAAGCCATTTCCACTGGTAAGTTACATGTCAGATGTATGTGTCTTTGTGTGGCCCACACAGACAACTTAAAGCTAAAAGGGTAATTTCTCTTCGTTAGTGTTCGTTATGAACATGTAGCCTGCAGACAAATAAGACACACAAGTACTTGCTGTACAAGGCACTGTAGCATGGGCTAATATGCAAAGCTAGTTCTATGTAGCCCAATAGAGAGACATTCACAGCATGTGATTCTATTGCTATCTGACAGGAGCGAGACCTTGAATGTATCCTTGTAAACCAAAGCAAACTACTCCTTACCCCAGAAACTAAAAATGGGAAAGAACAATTGCTTGCAATGCCTGTTAATGCATCCATATCCTTGCTGCAAATACGTTTGTGCAAATAGATATTACTGCAAGCAGTTAGCTCCACGTGGTCTTCCCAAGTTTATCATCTCTTAATCAAGAAATAGCAATATTTAGAAATATTTCACCCATACTGGCTTCTCTTCACTTGCTCCCTGTTAAATCCAGGATCTAATTTAAAAAAAATTCTCATTGCATACAAGGTCTTGAATAATCAGGCTCCATCTTATTATAGAGGCCTCATAGTACCATATCACCCCAATAGAGCACTGTGCTCTCACTGCAGGCTTACTTGTGGTTTCTAGATATTTAAAAGCAGAATGGGAGGCAGAGCCTTCAGCTTTCAGATCACTCTTCTGTGACTGTTGCTTTTAAGATAAAGGGCTTAAAACTTTCCTTTTTAACAGAGCATATGTTAGGACTGGGTTGGGTGACCCTTAGTTATGCTGCAATAGGCCTAGACTGCTTCAGGCTTTCCATGGCACAGAGTTTCTCCTTTACTCACCCCCACCCACGCACTTACTCGTGTTTAAATACGCTCTGCATTTAATCATTAGTTATTATTTTTCTGTGGCTCTCTTCCACAGCATGTCTTTGTCCTGTCTTCCTCCCCTCACCCCAAACCAACTGAGGCAGATGGCCACCCCTCACTGAGCCTGGTTTTACCAAAGGTTTCTTCCCGTTGAAAGGGAGTTTTTCCTTCCCACTGCCACCAAAGTGCTTGCTCATAGAGGGTCACCTGATTGTTGAGATTTTCACAGTTTTCTCTGTATTATTGTAGGGCTTTGCCTTACAGTATAACGTGCCTTGTCAAACTAAGCTACACCTTTTCTTGTGGGTTCACAGACATCTTTTGATTACCAGCAGTTTTCTGCACATATTTTTTTCATTAAAAAAAATAAATCTGATTAAAAGTTTTGTTATACATGCCATGTGATGTCATAACAATCCTGGACCTGTACAAAAAAAGCTGTTCCGTCCTCTCTCTCTTATGTGCGCACACACACACACACACACACACACACACACACACACACACACATACATAAGGAGCAAAGTAGTAGTAGTGTGATCATTGTAATTGCACTGCCAGTTTGTCTATGCATCACCCTCTTCCTAGCCCTAACTCTAACTGGACAACAGTTTGTCGATTAATACACAGAAATATTCAGACTTAGTGTCAGCTAGTAGTATTAAATGGGTTAAGTAGGAGTTACCTTGTGGATGTGTGACCCGAATCACAGTGTAATCACAGTTTCGTTAAAATAGCATTGCATTTAAGACAACTGCAATGTGCTTCATTTTTATGGCTGAAATTTACTTAATTTACCTTTTTCCTGTTTACCATACCATAACAAGAGGTAAAGCACTTTAAAGTTCTTAAGCATGAACTGAAGGATGGACTGTGTAGTGCTCTTTATATTATATTCGTTATAATATTACAGTGGTCCCTCGCTATAACACAGTTCACCTTTCACGCCCTCGCTGTTTCGCGGATTTTTTTTGGTTTGTTTAGAGCACATTGTGTTCTGCGTCCTGATTGGCTGTAGACCACTGTCAATCAATCACCTCTGTGCTGTGTCTCCTGTACAGTACAGAGTGTGTTCAGCTTGTCAGATTTAATCTTTGATCGCTGGCAGTGTGACTCTGAAGTGCTCTACTGTATGTTTGTTTTCTTCCCAACAAACACAACAATGTCGATGAAGCGTTCTGCACTGTCAGGGGCTCCTGCGGTAGCACCCAAAAGGCAGAGGAAGATGCTAACCATCAAACAAAAAGTTGGACTTCTGGACATGCTAAAGGAAGGCAGAAGTTACCGTATTTTCTGGATTATAAGGTGCATTAAGCGAAACAAAACACTCAGATAAGTCAAACTTTACTCAACTTGCTTCCTCTGCTTCCGTACCATTGATTCATTAATGTTGAATCCTCTGGCAGCTGCTCTATTCCCATGTTCTGGACCTGGACCTAATTTTCCAAGAAGGTTTGAACTTTGTGTGAAAATGTTCATGCCTATCTGAGACAAGAGTATAAAGTGTGTAATGAGGGGTTTTACAGCCTTAAAACATCTATAATAATTGTAAAAAATAAAGCTGACTACATGGATTTCACCCATGGCGGGTTATTTTTAGAACGTAACTCCCGCGATAAACGAGGGAACATTGTATGTTATATAGATTATATAATATTCCATGTTTATTTTATTCCAACTTTATGTTTTTTGGTGTGCAGTTACACAGGCGCAAAACTGTGTAGTGTCTGCAAGACATTCACGGGATTTCACTTGTTCCACATTTTTTGTGTGCTCTTGTAGTTACATAGTAATTACTGGCTTGTAGTCCTAAACTGTAACAAGATGGTAGGCATCATAGCTGGTGATTACATCATGTGATACAACCAGTTATTGCATTGGAATGTAAGATGGGTCCATGTTCAGAGACCATGAAACTGGAATAGCATTTTCTTGTTTGGAAATCTGATACAGAAAAAGCTCATTTTATGTTTCATGAGATGTTCCTGGATTTTAAAGTGCTCATTGGTGTAAATGTGAGCGTGAATTGTTTGGTTCTCAGTGTGAGTCCTGTGTGAGGCTGACAACCTGTCCACGGTGCACACTGCCTCTTGACCAATGGTAGCTGGGATAGACTCCAGTCCCCCCGTGGACCTAGTAATAACAATAATAATAATAACCAGTCGCGGTAGATGGTCGCCCCTCCCTGAGCCTTGTCTGCTGGAAGGTTTCTTCCTGTTAAAAGGGAATTTTTCCTTGCCACTGTCTCCAAAGCGCTTGCTCATATGAGGTCATATGATTGTTGTAGTTTTCTCTGTTTTCTTTGTATTATTGCATTGTCTTTTTACCTTTAAAAAAGCATCTTGAGGCAACTGTTGTTGTCATTTGGCTCTATATTAATAAAGTTGAATTGAAAATATTAATATTTATTGCCTCAGTATCAATATATTATTACCATGCAAGCTATTGCGATATTATGTTGTATTAATTTTTCCCCCTACCCCTACTGTGTATCTGTCTGTGGCTCTAAATTCTACACAATTAAATCTGGCAGATGGTCAGTCTTCAAATCATTCCTCCTACCAAGATCAATTTACATATAACAATAACTACTAATAGAGCAGGTGTTGTCTTTGCATCAGTGATTTTCACTGTGCTTACAGAAAACTGAGAGGTTTATAGTGCATGGCAGTTATTCATGCAACAGGAACAGGAAGTGTATAGAAATGAAAACAATATCTTCCAGTACAGATATACACAGAGCTCTGTGCTTCTGTCTGCTGCTGACAGAATATTAGTTGACTTTTCTGGAATTCCAGAATCGCTAAATTCCTGCATTGCATCATGCTTTCATCTGTTACTCTGGCTGTTTTCTTACGCTTCGTCTTGCATTTCCCATGTATCTTCTTTTGCTTTTGGTATATCTCCAAATGAAGGAAGACATTCATTCATATGACTGGCTCTCCTCCAGCTGTCTGCATTGTCCTCCCAACTGTCAGTGAGAAAAGATAACACAAGAAACAATGTAGAATGTGACACTGAGATGAATCCTTTCTTAAATTAGCCTGTGTAAAGGGGCATTACACCGTGTTCTTTTTCTGCTTGTTAGGATTTTTTTGGCTTTTGTTTTTAATCAAGAAGTCATTTTATCCACATTATTTAGTTTCCTGTTCAGCATTTGCTCCACAAAACAAAGACAAAACACACAAACATTCCTTTATACCTTTCCCACATTCTGATGCAGAAAAAATATCTTATCTAACATGAATCCTTATTTGAATCAGCAAAGGCAAAAAAAAGTCACTCTAAGAACCTGCTCCACGACACCAGGTCGATGCACCTGAGAAGTATAGAGTCAGAACACAAATAACTACATTGTTGCCGGTGTATTCCATGGACAAGAAAAAATCAATCCCTGGTCAGATGAACAACAAATGGTCATCAACAAAATACCACACACTGAAGAAAGAAACAGCTTACTTTCCCCTCACCCCCCAAACAGCTGTGCCAAACAGTTTATCCTTCCTGAGCCTGTCTCTGGACATCTCTTCCTGGGGAAAGAGAGTTTGTTCTTCTCACTTTCATGGTGCTTACTCATAGGGTGATTGTTGGGGTTTCCAACAATCTCTTGTACTGTATCATTTTGCAGTATAAAGCACTTTTGGGTGACTTTCTTTGGCAGTATATAAATACAACTGAACTGCAACTGCAACCTTAAAGGAGTGACCAAGTACAGTCCAGTTTTTCAAGAATAGCTTTTGTATGATGATAACTCTTTAAGAAGATTAGCAATACATCCTTTGACTCTGTTTTTGGCATATAAACACAGCAGAGACAAGCATCAGACTCCCAGACTGAAAAATGAAGCCAAAAAGTAAAAATTGCAATTCTTTGAGGGACGACTTGAGAAAGGAAGTAAGTGATTTGCACCTTTATATTTACTGTTTATTATATTGGGAGATTCATTTATTCTTTATTCTTAGGGGCATTGTTGCTTTGACTGACAGGTTCATAGTGAAGAAAGATGGCTGTAGCAGCTTAAAAAGCAAATAATGAAAAATGCTATGGCATTAACTCTCTGCAGCAAATACAGAGAGTGGTCAGAATAATACAGCCAAATACAAGGAGATCCTGTCCCAGGTTTTCTGTACAAGCAGTTCAAATATTATTAAAATATATATCACTCTGGAATGAAATGATTGGCAAATGACTGCCGTTCCCGTAATACAGGCATGTGGTACAGCCACTTTCGTTTAATGGTTAAATATGGCTACAAATGACTTTAACTAAAAACTAAGAAAATGTGCTCTTATCCTATTGTGCTTCTTGAGCCTCTCAATATGCTTTTGGGTTTGTTTTTGTTTTTATCCCATCTTTGGTATAAATCCATTTACATTCCTATCAAATAAAAATGTTTAAAAAAATCTATATTTTGGATATTTAAATATAGAATTGCATCATTCTTGTCCTGAAATACAGTGCAGTGTTGTTTAAGTTAAAGTAGATTTATAAACAAACAGCATGCTTCAGAAACCTCTTTCCAACAACGATAATAAATGGCCTGGAACATGTACCATTTATCTTTTTATGAGGATCAGGTGACTGGTATGGCCCTACACAGAGCAGTACCAGCATACATGCACATACACATACACACAGACACACCTAGTTGGCTCCAGAGAAGCTAATAAAGTTGTTTTTATGACAATCAGGTGACTGAGGCCCCTGATCTTAAGTAGAGGAGACACCGGGCCAATAGAGGGCCACCCAGCATTTATGCCTTGTCTGGATAATCAGCCTAGCAGCCAGGCGGAACAGATGCAGTACACACAGGGACACAAAAGAGGAGCCCCTGCCAAGCTATACAACATAAAGGACATACAGGGAGTATTTGTCACCACAGATGATGGCGAAGACTTTTTTCCCCAAATTTCATTCAGTTACTTTTGTATGACATCAAGAAATGTAATCGCAGACACTATTTAATTCTAAAAACTTTCCAAAGCCTATGTATTTGGTATAAACTGTTTTTTTAGGTTTTTGTTTTTGTTGTCTTTTAATATAGCACGTTGATCAGGACATTCTGGGTGAAACTCAAAGCCATTTTTTCCCTTTTTTTCTGTCACAAATTTCTGAGTGGACTAACGAGTAACCAATGACCTTGAACTTCATTATTCCCTAGGGAAATAAAGATTTTTCAGACTAAAACTTTTCTTACAAATTTAACAATTTTACACGTATTAGATGAAAACAAGCTGATTTAGATGATGACAGGTCATCTGTTGCTGTTTAACTGTTTGGAGAGTTATCAATACGTTCAAACTATTACATAAATTGCATGCATTGTTTAGTCACAAACATGGACACTACACACTCTTTAGCAAATCCTATTGTCGCTTTGTAACACGAAAAGAGGATTTAGCATCGGCACAGATGATTCATAAATCCGTAGCTAATCTAAGGAGCTTCAGTTATAAAACTGCTTTGTTTATACAAATATTGACACCGATAGTCCTCTCCAGCTTCATGCCCTTTTCGCCTTTTTCAGCCACTCCCACCACCATCTCCCACCCTTGTTTCTATCACTATAAAAGCTCAGTGTGATTCTGCATTGTTTTTATGGCCACATTCCAGCCCATATATCTGCCACACAACTGCACTGTGAGAGTGTGATATGTGTGCACATTGCACCGTGTGTGTGTGTGTGTGTGTGTGTGTGTGTGTGTGTGTGTGTGTGTGTGTGTGTGTGTGTGTGTGTGTGTGTGTGTGTGTGTGTGTGTGTGTTGCACAGGAAAGATCTACATATTTTGATCTGGACACAAGCCAGGGTCAAAGATCACAAACTTTCGTTCGGCCCGCCTTGACATTCTGACCCCAAATGGCCTCAGTGACTCTCTAAACAAACAAACACACACAAACACTCATTTACATGTGCAGAAACACAGCCACAAAACCAAAAGGTCCAATAGGACACGTCCATCTCTTTTTTGTTGTTGCTGTTTGAGTTGAGTTGCTCATACCGGAAAAGGCTCCCTGAGACAGTAGCACAGTTACAGCATCCTCATGCTTTGCATTCAAAGTTATTGTAAAGAAAAGTTGAGTATACAGGAAAGTTGTTCTGTTTTCTACAAGTTTTGCTGGAGATTTGACCTCTACTGGCTGTTGGCAGAAATAAGGTGAGCTGAAAGATAATGATGGGGACATTTAGAGATTGAGTTCAGTTAGGTTTTATTTTTAAACCACCAGGTCAACAATCCCCTACGACTTAAGCAGTTTGCAATGGTAAGGAGACAAAGTGTAAACCCAGCAGTGGTGTATAAATGCACAAGCAAAGAAGACAATGAAAAAGTAATTTCTCGGTGCACCACAGAACATCCCCCAAAACCATGAGCCAACTCTTTCAGTAATTGGAAGTATATAATTTCTTGAAGTAATTCAGCTTGACTTTCACAAAATACCTATTTAAAATTCAGCAAAGCAGATATAGTCATGTCTCCATTAGCTGATTTTTCTTCTTTAGGTGATTTCATAAAAAATTGAAAGGGTAAAAATATATATATTTATTTATTTATTCATTTATTAAGTTCAAAAACTAAACACAGTCTGGAAAAGAATAACACATCTGAATTACGATAGCCCCCCCCCCCCCCCCCCCCCCCTATTGTAATGTTTACTATTTTGCTCATTTTGGTTTATTTTTGCTATCTTATTATATTTGCTATTTTATTGTATGGTTATTTAATTCATGAGTTTAAACAAGTAAAGATGTAAAGCTAGTCTGCTGAAACGTAAGGTCTGCCCCAATTTCACTGAGCAATGTCCAAACACAGCAACAATAAAGGAATCTTTATCTTCATCATATCTTTATCTATGCTTTATGTCAGAACAAGAGTGACTGTGATTAAAGTGATGCGTGGGTTCTTTTACATGTGAAAGAAGCCAGTTGAGTCTAATATTAGATTAAATGCCTTGTTGAGGCTGTCAGTATCTACATGGAGCTTAAAATCATCCACAGTAATTATCTTATCTGAGCTGAGAAGTAAATCAGATAAAAAATAAATCTGACAGGAACTGTGAGTAAGGCCCAAGAGGACGATAAATAACAGCAAATAAAACTGTTTTATATATTGAAATCTCTCAACTCTAATAATTCAATTTAAAGTGTAGCTTCACAGTAGGGTATTTTAGTGTGTAAAACATAACATAAAACATAAAACATGCCTTTGAAATGATTTAAACACTAGAAATTACAAACTTTAGCTTTTTATCAAACCTTCACATTAAAAACTTCCCATTTCTATAAGATCCTGAAGAATTCCACTGATGCAGTTCTGACAATTGCACAACATTCTTGAACAGAAAACCAAGCAGTTGTTCACAATTGCAGGGCCAACAGTCAAGTTGATTGCCTAGGCTGGAAGCTTGTTTTTGAGCGTCATAAACCTGGGGCTTGGTTTGGATCCCACAAAAACACTTTGAAAGAGCTCAAAAGTTTGGGCCAATACTAGAGATTAAGGGCACATATCACCCCAACGAGTAGGCTGCATGCCTTGGCTAACATCAGTAAATACTGGGATTCCTTCGATGATTAAGACAGTTTTTTTTAAAAAAAATGTAACGTTTTGTTTCATGATGTCATTCAATTCAGATAATCTCAGCTTCTGGGAAGACCACCGTGAAAACTAAACAAGATCCTGTCCATTAAATGAAGGTGGAATTTCCATCCACTTGGTTTTATTTGCATTTTCAATGTGTGCACAAAAAACCTGAATGGAAACTATAAAATAAATAAATCTTGAAAGGGCATTCACAATTAAGTCAGTTCACAAAAATCAGATCGATTTAAGCTTGTATGTAAGAGTGATCCAGTCCGGCCTGTCCACTGTCTCCCATATGCTCAATGAGGCATCTCAGAGTTCCATCCCTCTTCTTAACTCTAGAGTTACTTTGTTCCTAGAGTGGACAACAATGAAAAACTGAATATTGGACTATAGTTTTATAAATATAAATATAAATTACTAGACACTGATTCAGAATAAAATGGCAAATCGCTTACCTGGAATGGTTCGAAAAGAGCAGGCCATCTATCCTTGAATTCTGGACAACCACTTCACATCTCCTCCAGTTGTAGAGAAAGTTTGAATGGGAAACACAGCAGGCCACGGGTTCTGCCTTTCAGAAGGGGAAGGACTCAGTATCTCAGGAGTCCACAGAGAGATTCACAGACTCGCATAGCGAGCTCAGATAAGATGCTTCAAGTGTGTCTGCCTGGGGAACAGCTGTCAGTATTACGCTTAGTGGTGCTTGCACTACTTTAAGTGTGTCTTTATCTTTTAGTTCACTTGTGAAAGTTGGGGTGAAGAAGTCATCAAAGTCTTCGTCTTTGTATTGGAGTTTTATATCTGTGGGGATGGAAATGTTTTCTTTAACAGCTGCAACCAACTCGTCCACAGTTGATGGTATGCCACTGTTGAGGTTAAGTTTCTTGACTTCATGATCAATGAAGAATCTCACAGTTCGTTCCATGTCTTGGAAGACAGGACACACAGAGAGATGACGCTCAACACTGGAGGCAGATGTGGAGCAGGATATCTGTCTTCTTACAATAAAAGGCACTCATTCCCCTAAAAGTGCCATTTGAATAATCTCTGCAAAATCAGGAAGACCTGCAGTAGAACCATAAGTCACAATCATGCCTTTAGAGTACTTTGTTCCCTGATAGGTGACCGTGTCAGCCAAGAGAACTTGAGACTGAGAAGGATATAGATGCCTAACTGACCCCTAGAACATCTATATGCAGGACATCCAATGGCACTGATTTTACTCTCACAAAGGCACAAAGAGGAGGGAAAATGCAGGTGGTGGCTTTTCATAAGCTGGTGCTTTGTAGCCAGGGACAAGAGTATGTTGTCAAAGTTGCCAGTATGTCTCACAATCTGTTTAAACTGGCTTTCCCTCAAACCTCATTGTCCAGAGAACAATTCCAGGTCCAAAAGCCTTTATTAGTGCAGTGCTTTAAAAAGTGGTGCTTTGGGATCAACTCTTCATCAGGAAATACATCCTGGAATCTGTGTGGGTGTTCAGAAATGTTTGAGTCAAGACAGGCAATGCTTTCTTCATTATGGACTGGGGCAACAACAAGCTCAATAATATATTTTAAAGACATTGGAACAGCTTTAAATTGTTAGCCCATTTTGTGTTCCCTGAAAAGGCTTTTTTGTATAATTCTGAAATCTACATTACTTTTTTAAGCTCTGGCAGTTCACCACTTATCTTTGTACCATTTCAAGCTGTTCATTGGACTTGAATGACTTAAATTGCAATAGATAACTGGAAAAATTGGCGTGTTCTAAAACTTTTGACCAGTAGTGTATATACTTCAAAATTCAAGCAGCTGCTGCTGTCTTCTATCACCTAATCAATAAAAAATAGAGTAAGCTATGAATGTCCATACATTTCACTGTGCACTATGCTGGAAATCAGCCTTGGCCCTACTTTTTACCTTTAGTCATTCTTTTGCAGGCTGATCTTAACTTCATTAAAGAATGCTGTTTCTGCACTCGTTTTTTTTCCCTGACCTGTAGGATTATATACATACATCTGTCCTGTAATACGTCTGAATGGTTTGCATTTTGTGGTGAAACTTTTATATTTCCCCTTGTTTCCTCTGTGAAGTATTTTTTTTAATATACTGAAAACCTGTAGTCAGCAGAGAGATCTAGCTTTATTTCTTTCAACTGCAACCATGGCAACGTGAAATGCTTTGAATTTGGAAAAGTTAGCTACATTTTGAAGAAAAAAGTAAAATAAAAAGTTTCTTTTAAATGCAAATTGTAGATTTTATCTCATGACAGTCCGCTGGTGTAGGCTACCTAACAGCTTCTTTACTGTCTTTTAAATCGTATAATCACAGATTAACTTTATTTCTGTTGCTAATATACATTTGTATCCTGATCATGCTCTGACTGTCAGTTAAATACTTGACACACTTTTACAGCTTTATCCTGTGTAGAAGAATATAGACATTAAATTTGAGGGTTATAATTTACGAAATGATGTCTGTTTGTTGGTTTGTTTTCTAACCTTACTGAAGTCAGTAGGAACAAGCAGTCAGCCACAAAAGCACCTGAAGAGTTTTGACAGCGAGTGTACCTCTCCACTCTGCTCACATGAGAGTCGGTGGGATTAAAGTTAAAAAATGATAAACTAATTGTAAATTCATTGACATTTTTTAAACTGAATGATTAGGCAAAAAAAAAAACCTATTTGAACAAATATCTACATCATTTTACTAAAACTGAATTTTCCTGGTTATTTGGGTCCTAGGATTGTTACAATACGGAGGATTTGGCTGCAGACGGAGCACTGCTGAGAGGCCTATTAAGCGATTCTTAAGGGAGAGAAACATATGGTTACTGATGACAACCATTTAAAGGTGTCAGACTGGAGCCACAGCAAATTATCATAGGCAGACACACATAGAGAGAGAGACACGCACATACTCTCTGTTTCTCTCTCTCTTCCATTCTCTTTGTCTCTGTAGTCTAAACAAGCTTGTTATCTTGCTCATTACTAGATAATGAATGACAATAGGTCAAATGACCTGCCCTAACAAGCTGGTTGTTAAAGGCGACATGTTAATAACTCAACCTACAGAAATGTTGTTTTTTTCTATGCTCTTTAATTAATATATTATTTAAAAGGAAATGAATTTCAGTTTAGGAATTGAAAAGAACAGTCTGGGTGAATGTTGCATTAGTATTTGAGTCATGCTTTAAAAGCACAAGAAAAATGTCAAATCACACATTTTTAATGATAAGGAAAAACATATAATAAATAAAGAGGTTATTTTTCTTTACTAATGACTTTTCTATTTCAGCAAACCCATTAAAGCTTTGAAATTCACCCAAAGCTATACCCCTTAATCTGGGCAGAACTTTTACAGTTTAGCAAGGAAACATTTCTTCAGCTCAACTGACCCAACTGCCACAGTGTTCCTGAAATATATTTGTTATTTACATCATGGGAAAAAATCAGACTGAACAAATGATATGTGTGAGTGTTTGTTTGCTCACTGCAGGTTACACACACAGACACACACACACACAGACACACACACACACACACACACACAGACACACACACATATGCCCTCGGTGCCACGTCTGGCGCCAGTGATTATGCTGTTAAGCCAAATCAGTTTCCTGTGTTTGGTTTGATGGATGCCATCATCTTCATGGATCTAAAACAGGTAAGTATACCCCCCCCCCCCCCCCCCCCCCACCCCCTCAACACAACAACTACTCAGACATACGTACATTTATGAGCACAACCTCTGAGAAGATAAATAATATATAAGAAAATGCAAATATATATAGCAGCATTCTCAAATACATTAAAAAGTAGTTTTCATTGGTTGGTCCTACTAATAATATTCTGATTTAAACAATGTTCACAACAACACAACTGTGTTGCCTTTTATTACCCTGTTGGTCTCTGATCCACATCCAGGCTGTTATTTAAACACGCTGTCCTCATTTCATTAAAGACTGCAGAGCTTTGCACTACTGTGGGGAAAAAGATTTTAAAAAAGCTGAAATGTGGAAATTACTAAATTGATCATACAGAACATACAATAACAATTACAGCAGGTCATATAGGATGACAGTTATTACATTAATTAATAATTTTCCTCCAAAAATTATTATGTGTCCTTCAGCAAGAAACTGAACCATATATTGCCATAATTCATCTATCCATGTGAGAACGGGTGAATATGGCTTGTAGTAAAAACTGAAAACACTGAATGCTTACATCATTTAACTAAACTTCATAATGGTAAAGTCATATTAGGGTGGAGTGGTTGGAGCAAAATTATTGTGACTCTATGCAATGAACTTGCAATCTCACAAGTAGAGAACTGCAGCCACACCCAAGCCTATATATGCACCCTCCTGGGGAGTATATATCATATCATATTTATTTGTACATTTAAAGACCAGAGTACACCAAAGTGCTTTCCAGTAAAACCATGATACAGATAAAAATCACAATATAAAATATAAATTACAGACATAGAATAATTACATAATATAAATGCAGAGCCAGATAAAAACCACACTAATTAGCCTTTAAAGCCAGGTTAAACATGTACGTTTTTAGACGTGATTTAAAAGATTGAATAGATTCTGATGCGCGAATGTCAAGAGGAAGATTATTCCATAATTTGGGTGCTGCAATGGCAAAGGCACGGTCTCCTCTGGTCTTCAGCCGAGAGCTAGGCTGCACTAAAAGCAGTTGACCCGATGATCTTAATGCTCTCTTAGGACTGCACAGACAGAGGAGATCCGCTAAGTAATCAGGTGCCATATTATTTAGGATTTTATACGTAAACAATAAGATTTTAAAATCGATATGTATATGGTATGACAGTATATGGTGAACAGGTGTGTGAAGGATGCACAGCTCTGCCCCAAAGGCTGAGACGAAACCCCAGCCAGTCCACTCATCTATCTGAAGGAGAAAACATGCTCTACCGCCTCAACCATCCCAAACCTTTAGGTTACTTTATGTTAAACTGTTGAGTGTAGTTATTGCTGTTGGGTAAAAGCTGTGTTCAAATCTGTTTGTCTCATAGATCTGTACAACATGTCTGACGGCAACAGTTCAAACAGTGACTGATCCAGGTGTTAAGTGTTCTTTATAATGTTCTGGACTTGCAGAAGGAGCAGGCAGCAGGAGCTGTAGTTCAATATCTCTAGGAGATGCTGTTTTTCCTGAGCACCCTCAGGAAGTGCAGTCTCTGCAGGGCGTTCTTTAGCAGCAGAGATGTTCAGATTTGACGAATCTGTCCTTAGCAACGGTTGAGGCCCATTTTCTCTTCAGGTTGGGTCCAGCCATGCTGTAGAGAGACCGGTTTCAGTACCTGACTGCTATTTTCCTCTCTTTTAGCAGCAGTTGGACTTCCCGGTCATCCAGGGCTTCTGACTGGGATACATACAGATGTCTTTGTCTACTGTGACAGTATCCATGCAGTATTTAACGTAGCAGTTCTCCAGGTCTGAATGTTCATGTTCTAATTTGTCCTATTTAAGCAGTCCAGGAACAGCTGAGAGGGACCATCTGGCCATGTCTTAACTGCCTTTATGGTTGTAGTAGCAGTTTTCATGGGAGAATATGCAGGGATTATATTGGTTGGACTGGCCCAGGTGGGGCAGTGGTCTCGCTCTGTAGCCTAGTTTGATGTTGATATAAACCTTGTCTAGCGTGTTTTCTTCCCTTGTCACTTATTTGACATGCTGGTATAGTTTAGGATGTACTGCTACCAAATCTGCATGATTAAACTCCCCTGCTATTGTGTGAGCATCAGGACATATGCTGATACGTCTATTTGACTGCAGACGCCAGCGTCACAGCTTCTCCTCTAATGAGGAGGGATTCAAGCATTTGAGGTCTCGTCCATCTCTTTCTTTGAAAAGTTGCTTAACAATATTTTGTATTAAAGTGCCATCAGATTCAATTCAATCCCCCGATCATCACTAAGTGTTTGGCCTCAGTATCCCAGCAAACAGGGTTGAAATGCTAATATTATCTGTCGTGTAAACACTGGTGTATAAACTGTACTACAGAGAGTTATATGTCAACACTGTATTCACATACAATATGCAGTTAAGCCATCTCTCAACAAAACAAGAAATATTGTTAACATTATTATAATAAAGAAATCAAATACACGTCTTTTAAATAAAACAACATTTGACTGACCACTAATGTGGAATGGTTGTTATCAGAAAGCCATACGACTATTACAAGAGCTTGTTTTGAATGTAAACAACAAACAGCATCCATGCTTGAGACATAATTTCTGTCTCATTTGTTGCATGATAAACTCAGATGTGTCTGTGACAACTGCTGCCTCTGTGTCCATCAGTTTCAGCATTATTGCACTAAGATGTAGTAAGCTCAGTGTGTGGATCAGTTGGTTGGTTTTGTGGTGTATGTGGTTTTTCTTATTTGACTTGTAGGTGCTTAGATTTATAGTGTTAAATCGTGTCAGTATGAAAACAGATGATTGAATCTTCTGTTTTGATGTAATCATGTAATGATGTAACCATGATTACATCATAAAACCAAACTCATCGGTGGGAAACTGGTTTCAGTGTTGTGGGTATTTGACGTATTTTGTGTTTGTTTTATAATAAACACAAAATGGGTATTTTTGCATATTAAACCTTTTAGCACAGTGATGCATATCACAATTTTTTTAAATGTATTTGGCACCAAACTCAGTATCACCATACATTTAAAAAACATACAAAAAGATCTCATATTGATACTTTGTCTGTTTTGTGTTTAATGCGTAATTAAATATCGCATTGTAACAATTTGAATGACTTTTAGGAGAACATAGTTGTAATTTGAGACTTCGTCATTAAAAACTATTATATTTGCTATTGCTGCCTTTTACAGTCATTTTAGAAGTTTTTTTTTTTTTTTAATAACGGTTGTTTAATAGTAAAGAGAGTAACCTAGAAAGAACATTTCATAAAATATAAATATGATGTTTATTGTTTCTAAATTTGTTCTTAATTTACATACACATCACACAAAGTGTCCTTTTAATTTAACTCACTATGTCAGTGCATCTGTGTTTGTCTCAGCGCACTGGACTGTTTGTGTTTGAGCACACAGGATAAGAAAGGATATCAGAACTAACTCTTTCCATAATGAGGTCACTGAAACACACAAGGCATGTGTGTTTGTGTGTGTTAGTGCATGGTGGAATAATCTAACACAAAGTTGGATAAGAGTCTGTTTCTCATGGTAAGTAGAAGTAGTGCAGTACAGGAGATATAAGTGTGTGTGTGTGTGTGTGTGTGTGTGTGTGTGTGTGTGTGTGTGTGTGTGTGTGTGTGTGTGTGTGTGTGTGTGCGTGCGTCTGTGACACAGAGCCAGTGTTATCAGCAGAGCAGTAGGAAAGTTATGCTACGCTAACAGGAATGTTTCTCATCAGTCCTGACACAGTCCAGTCGTCTCTCTACCCCACCCCCACACACACATGCTCAAACACACACAGACAATATACATGTAAAAAATAAAATCATTATAATTTTAGTGAAATTCATGCGTAATGTACTTAAAAATGTACTTTATCTGTAGGTTGTCCCATATCCTAATTTTACGCTGCTTTAACGGCATTACTCAGGTGTCATTGCTAAGCACACTTTAATCTGCAGCTGAAAAACACAGCCAGTCAAATAAAGAGAGCAGGAAATCAAAATCAGAATAAGCATTTGTTCAAATAATACAAAGACAACATGTCATATTTAAAAAGGTATTTTATTTTTTGAAAAATCATTTTGAAAAAACATTTCTTATTTAAACACAAATTCATGTTTATTTCTTATTTTAACAACACTATATATTAGAGCCATTGCTCTTATTGTAGGGGCTTCTTTTTGGCATTTTTCATTTAATTGTGTGTCAAAACTGTGCAGTGTTTTACAGGTATGGAACATCAGTTTTACCATGGAGCGATGATGGTGGAGTAAGTGTTTTGGCAGAAATTTGCAAAAATAAGAAAAGCCTTCTGTGCTTCAAACCCTTTCTAATCAACTGAGCTTCAATGTTGTCCTCACAGACAACCCAGTACAATATACCTCCTTAAATCATATCTATCTATCTATCTATCTATCTATCTATCTATCTATCTATCTATCTATCTATCTATCTATCTATCTATCTATCTATCTATCTATCTATCTTTGTATTCAGTACTTTCACCCACCCCAACACATCACATGGCGTTTCTCTCTCTTTGCAGTTTTTCCTTTGCAAAGTAGAATTTTAAATTTATGGATGAGCAATGAACTGTGTTCACAAGTGTTCTTGACCCTGTGTAAAATCTGCATTGTATTTCAATATTTATTCTCTAGTCTATATGTAGAAATCCCTCAGACAGTGTAGCATCTAGCATTAACATTAGCTTCAATTCAATTTTATTTAAATAGTGCCAAATCACAATAGCATTCACCTCAAGGTGACCGTACAGTCACAGGGTAGTCATTGCTAAATCACTATAGTTTGAGCCTTATGTGTCATGTCCCTGCAGATGTCACTAACACGTCACAACAGATCACATCTTACTGTGTAATATATGATAAATAAAATGTAATTAATTTAACACAAGAATTAAGGAAATCAATATTATATTTAGGGTATATACATTTATATGTAAATTTATATGTAAATTTATAGCAAGTAATGGCAACTCTGCTACTTGTACTGTTCGCTCTCTGAGATCACCTAACCCACATGAAACAAACATTAAACCATGAAACAGACTTGGAGACTAGGTCTGTTTTTAAAGTCAGAACTGCATCTCAGTGTCCCTGCTTAGGAAAGCTTTCCAGACTTTTCAAGTCATTTCTTACTAGACTTTAGCCCGATCTTTGATTTTATAGGTGTCTCATTCAATAAGATTTAATAAGTTGCACAATTTAAAATACAGATATGAACATGCTAAAAGTGTAAATAACATTTCCTTTGAAAAGGTAAGGAACAATGTTTTTGGATACAGTGAATCCTGTGAATAAGATCTAAAGAAATTCAGGTTATTCTGTTTAATTATTAAACTTGATTTACAACTGAAAGGTTACTGTTACTGAAAGCAGAGTTCTGATTTTTTCTTTTCTCTTTTTTTCAAAATCATATTTCCAAACCCAGCAAAAACTGTAATTGAAACTGCTTAGTAAAAAAAAAATCTCATGGGAGTTGAATGTAGATTAGCTGTGTTAATGTGAAATGCATGCTTTGCTTTGATCCAGGAAGTAATCTATGAAAATACACATTAAGAAGTGAGATATTTGGAAATGAAGTCAAAGTTTTAATACTTATAAAAAAGTATATTTCTTCATAATAAACCCCTTCTGAACCTTGTCCTCCCCCCAAAGTGAAGTAGTATGTAGTCGGTTCAGTTTATCTGTCTGTCTGGAAGTTAACAGTCATTTGGCATTAAATTCCTAATTCAGATCAACCCAACAGATTTAATTTGGATTGTTTTAGCTAAGATTCCAGGCAAGTTCACTTAAGAAGTTTTTACTTAATTATTAGCTTTACTCTGAAGTGTTATGTTATTTAGACCTACTATGGATTTTACCAACTTTCAAGGAAATGCTTCTCTCAAACCAGTAGAGAAACACTTCTAGTATGGAAGCTTATGAATGGCTTCAAGCCATCCATAACTCAATATTTTGAGTTATTTTCTCAAAATTTTAGGTTAGGTATCACCAAATTTTGAGAAAAGAACTTGAAATTTCAAGTTAGGTATGCTAATCCTTGACGTTCCCCAGAAACAGATGCAATTCAGCTAGTAACACAAGGATTTTATCCTTTTTAAAATCACACTGAAATTACTCCGCAGTTTGCTCAGTCATAACTGTAGTACTGGTAGCACTGGTAGCTGATGCCTCACGCCTTCTGCTTCCAGGTAACAATGTACCTTTACAGAGCTTCCTGATTGGTAGAGCTAACTCAAAATATTAAGTTATTTTCTTGAAATTAATAATAATACATTTTATTTGAAAGCGCCTTTCAGAACACTCAAGGTCACTGTACACAGCAAATAATAATAAAAGCAACATAAAAGCCAGCAGTTTACACAATCATAAAAGCATAAGACATAAAACAACTTTAAAATAGCAGAGTGGAGAGGTTATGTGGGATAAGCTATTTTGAACAAGTGAGTTTTGAGTTGGGACTTAAAGAGAGAGAAGGAGGTGATATTTCGGGAATTCCAGAGTCGAGGAGCTGAAAGCCCTGCTCCCCATGGTGGCAAGACGGGGGGAGGGGACGGAGAGAGAAAGGGAAGAAGAAGATCTAAGACATCGAGATGGGGCGGTGATCTGAACCAGATCAGAGAGATATGGAGAGGAGAGATGATGAATAGTCTTAAACGTGTACAAGAGTATTTGGAAATTGATACGATATTTGACCGGGAGCCAATGAAGCTGCTGCAGGACAGGAGTGATGTGGTGGACAGAAGGGGTCCTGGTGATGATACGGGCAGCATTTCTGGAAGCGTTGGAGCTTGTGGACGGATTTTTGAGTAAGACCAAAAAGAAGTGAATTACAGTAATCAATCCAGTTATCGATCCAGGAAGTAACATGTGGGGTGAGAAAAGGACGGAGACGATTAATGTTGCACAATTGAAAATATGCAGACCGAGTGACATTATTGTGTGAATTGAAAGATAGAGTACTGTCGAGTACTGTACACCCAAACTTTTCACAGAGGAAGAAACAAAGACCGGCGAGTTATTGATAGTAACAGAGAAACTGTTGGTTCTGGATAATGTAGATTTGGAGCCAACCAAGAGGAGCTCGGATTTGTTACTGTTGAGTTGAAGAAAATAAGAAGAGAACCATGAATTTAGTTTGGCTAAACAGAGGGTGAGGGAGGACGGGGGAAGAGCAGAATCAGGTTTAGTGGACAGATAAAGCTGGGTGTCATCAGCCTAACAGTGAAACTGGATATTATATTTACGGAAAATGTGTCCAAGTGGAAGAAGGTAGATAATGAAAAGAAGGGGCCCCAGGACAGATCCCTGGGGCACGCCAGTGGTCAGAGGAAAGGGCTGAGAAGTAAAAGATTTGGGTTGAATAAACTGAGTGCGATCAGACAGGTAAGATTTAAACCAGGCTAGTGGAGTATGGGAGAGACCGATGGAGGCTAGCCTACTGAGGAGAATGGAGTGAGAAATAGTGTCAAAAGCAGCGCTCAGATCGAGGAGAATAAGAATGGAAAGTAAACCGGAGTCAGCTGCCATAAGAAGATCATTGGGTATTTTTATAAATGCTGTTTCAGTGCTATGGGAGGGGCGAAAACCAGACTGGAACTGTTCGTACAGATTATTATTCGTTAAATGTGAGTGGAGTTGTGTGGCGACTATCTTCTCAAGAATTTTTGAAAGGACTGGTAGATTGGAAATAGGACGAAAATTCTCAAAATTATTGGGATCTAGACCAGTTTTTTTCAATATTGGGGTGATGGCAGCAATTTTGAGGGAAGCAAGAACAGTTCCAGTGGCAAGTGAAGAGCAGATGATAGCAGATATGAGGGGAAGCAAAGAGGGCAGACATGCCTTAACCAAAACTGTAGGAATGGGGTCTAGCTGACAAGTAGAAGGTTTTGACTTACAGATGAAATCTGAAATATCAGTAACAGAGGAAAGTTGGAAAGCAGAAAAACAGTGTGATGGGAGAGGAATTACAAAGGAAGAGCTACATGGAACATCGGAATCCAGGTCTTGGTGTATTTTGTGAATTTTCTCAATGAAAAATAACATTAGAGAATCAGAGAAGGAGGATGAGTAAAGCTGCGCAGGTAAAAAATCTGGTGCCCTAAAAGAAGAATTGAACAATGAAAACAGTATCTTGGTTGAGTCAACATTTGAACAGATAATGGTGGAGTAGTAGGCAGATTACACTTCTTATAATACAGAATATGATTATTAAACAAGACCAGTTTTCTGATAAAGGCATTCAAGCTGTCGGCCTTTTGCTTTCAGGAGCCTGAGTTCAGCTGTGAACCAGGGTGCTGACTGAGAGAATGACACAGATTTGGTTTTGAGTGGGGCAACAGAGTTTAGAATACTGTTGAGACTAGAGTTATAATAGGAAACCAAGTCCTCCTGGGTGAGCAGGTTATGAAAATGCAAATGACTAGAAAAGAAAGGGTATCAGGATTGATTTTTTTAATGTTCCGAAAAGAAATGGTATGAGGGTTCTTGGTTATAGAAAAGGTCATTTTCACATTGAAAGAAAGAAGCAAGTGATCAGAAATTAGCAGTTCATCAGCTTTGCAGTTGAAAGGAGTAAGTCCAGAGCAACAAACTAGGTCCAAAGTATGGCCCTTAGTATGAGTAGGAAAGTTTATGTGTTGTTTAAAGCCAAAACTATCGAGGCAGGATGATCACTGTTATCCATATGAATATTAAAGAACATTAATGAATATTTAATTAATTAACTCAAAATTTTGAATGAGCAATTTTTGTTTTGCTCTTGGCAGAAACAAGTTTCCATATCTGAATATCGAAGCTTGTGTTGTTTTACTGTTAAACGTACACTTATGGTACTTACAACAGTTTTATAAACTGACATAAAAATTCAACACTTGGAGAAAAATTTTTTTCCTAATTGTAGTTTAAGTATAATTTCCAGTAAAATACTGCCTTCACTACCTGACGTCACTGTTGTTGTTCTGTTCCTTTCACTACTTGTTCCATATAAGCCAGCGATAAACCAAAAGTCTGTAGTCTTCTTAGTCCTACAAACCAAAGTCCTTAGTGTGAGCTTTAACCACTGTTCTAAAGAGGTGTGCTCCTTGTACTTCTGGAACATCCAAACTGAAACTGTTCCTCTCAAATCCTCACATGGAAACATCCTTTGAGAACACTGTGTAAAAGTATTTCACTTAGTACTCTGAGGACTACTAAGGATTTATTTTCTGATAACTCACTGGTTGCATCTTCAAGACAAAAGTGTGTTTAACATGACAATAATGAGAAGGACTAGGGCTTCTTGAATATGTCCAAAAGAAGTTAATAAAGAACGATCATGATTATTTAACACATGTTATTTTCGGCAAGATTTTTGAACAGTTATAACATTTTCCTCCATAAAAAGAGGAGAGCAGACAAGTAACAAACATTAGTTCACTGAGAGATGCTCCCCTGATGTTGATACTGTTTGTGAAACTCCGCTGTATCCAGCAAGTAATCGAAAAAGCCTCATCCCATTTGTCACACCAGATGTGAATCACACCTCACCAGAGAACCAGTACAAAGTAATAAAAGAAAATGATTATGAAGACTTTCTAATGCCTTCATGCAACATAACTGCACATTAGCCACCCTGCAAGACCAACGATGCCAAGGAAGCGCTTCCCCATCTCCCATGTGGTAACTCTCAGCAACCCACTTACTCCAAACATGACACATTTTTGTCAGATTTCTATCACAATGTGAGTTTGTTACAACTGGTCTTTCACAGTTTAATAACAGACCAGAAAACTACAGGGGCTGGTGGGGTTCATTCCAGAAAGCAGTTAGAGACTTAAACCTAACAAGTGATGAAGAAATGGATCTTCTTTTCAAATGACTGGGAGGTCAATCAGTTGAGCATGCAAAATACAATAGGTCCACCCACATACACCAGCCAGCAAAGTGCTGAGCATGATCTGGAGCATACTGGTGCTTGTTTTAGTTCATCTGAAGCTTTTGAGAAGGCTTGGTTCCAAAAAACTGGGTATTCCCAAAAAATTGGCAAGGAAGGCCATGCCAAACTCCAGGATCTCAGTAACTTGATGATGGAACTAGATGCTGCTAAGGCTGAGGGAGATCTGCCTGGTCTTGCTTATCTTGATACCCCCAGAGGTGTAAATGCAATAGTACAAAAGTTTACATATGGTATACAAGTTAAATGGCTTTCTCATGGATCCACTTACAAACAATTACACTGTGTACCATTTCCCCCATTTTCCCTCTTTGTTGCCTTCATCTACCAGCAAGCACAAATTAGGAATGATCCAAGTTTCAACTCTGTTTGTCAAACCGACATGGTTAAAGTAGAAAAACCTCTTTGAAAAAACAAACGGGGGAGGTTTCCGTCAACAAAACAGAGCTGTCAGCTGCTGCTCACTCAGACCACAGACACAAAGAGAATGGATCCAGATAGGAGATGTCCTACAGATAAGAAACCCCACACATTAAAAAAGTGTCATGCAAGAGAGAAAGTTCCTCAGGGAGAATAGTAACTGTTTTAGGGGTTGCAAGTCCTCAGTGCACCCTGCAAGGGAGTGTCAAAGCAACATTAAGTGCACTGAGCGCAACAGTGACAAACACAAATCTGCTCTGCACCCAGGTCAGCCACCATGGGTTAAGAATATAAACCTGCTTTTGGAGCATGGACGGAAGCCAGAACCCATACAAACTTTAGACATTACTATTCCAGTTCACTCAAATCTGTGGAGTGAGACTTTTACTGTTGAGAATTGCTCCAAGATCTGCCCGGCCATGGTCTATCCTAAAGTAGAATGGGACAAAGCCACAAAACCCTGTGTTATCATAGATCAGCAGTCTTTAGCTTTCTTTGATAAGTTTAATGTGCAAAGTCCTACTGCATCTTACACACTAAAGATATGTTCTATTATGACTGAGAATATGGGAAGGATAGTGTCGGGCTTCTGTATAGAGTCGATGAATGGTAAAACAGTCCAGCAGGCAAAGGCAGTTCATGGGTCTTTAACCTTCCCCATGCATCACACATGGGTGGCTCATGGGAAAGGATGATAGGAATAGCCAGAAGAATCCATGATTCAGTGTTTCTGCACCTCGAAACATCAAACTTGATAAATGAGGTACTCACTTTGCCGATGGCGGACATGGCCTCTCATACCAGTATCTACTGATCCAAGTCTGATCCTGTAGACAAACAGTAATGGTCTTCAGAGTCTTAATCAAAGAAAAGTATTGAATCATGTCGCAGAGCTGTGGATTCCTTATATCTTCACACAGAGCTGCAGTGTAAAGATTTAAAGTAGTAGTAGTAAAATTGTTTTCACAGGGACTGGTAAGAGTAAAGGGAAAGAATATAGGAGCAAAATGAGAATTTAGGGACACTGATTTTTTAAAAATGAAATATTCATGTGTCTCTTTTTTTCCACTACTAGTGCGCATGCATTAACCATGCATGCAGCCTGATAAAGTTATAGGCCAGTAATGTTGTAGGGATGGAGCTGGACTCCCTTAAGGTGGTGCCTGAGAGGTGGATGTTGTCCAAGATAAGGACAATGCTGGATAACACCTCCCACCCACTCCATGACGTGCTGGCTAGTCACAGGAGCACGCTCAGTGAGAGACTGAGATTACCAAAAAGCACCACTGAATGACACAGGAAATCATTCCTGCCCGTGGCCATATCCCTGTACAACTCCTCCATCTAATTCACTGTCAACACTACAATAGTTACACCCTTTTTGCACACACAGTAAAACAAAGTTGCCTTTTTTTGCCTCTGCAGTGGAACAAAAAATGACATCCTCTAGGTAACCCTTGTATTGTTAAATTTATTTAGCTAGTCTGTTTAGGATATCAGTGTTGATTTGAGAGGTAAGAGTCAACAGCTTGTAAAGTGTGTAATAGTCTGAATTGTCTTTCTCTAACAGAAGATCTGTGTCTTAGGAAATTCAAAGTCTTCTGGCCACTGATGTTTGACAGTGTGACAGTGTGAGAGTAAGGCTGCAACCATTCATCATGTAACTCAAAGAAATTGTTTATAAAAAATCATCAATGCTTGAGCTTCGATTAATACACAACTCTATAGAGCCCACTGTGTAAAAGGAAACATTTCACCCACACTTACAACTAAAAGTAGACCTGCAGTAGAAATGTGTTTACACAAAATTACACATATTAAGCCCACACAAGCTTTATCAACAAAAGGACTGATAACACAACAGCCTCAGTGATGATGCTGTCATAAGATAAGATAACTCTTGTCATTGCACAGTCATAGGTAGTACAATAGTACAATGAAATTGGAAAACTGTCCCACATCGGCACTACGTACAACACAACCCCACACGACACAGTAACTTAACTTAAAGAATAAGTGTAGATTAATGACAAAGAGAAAAGAGCTAGAGCTGTCAGCAAGGTGCTAAGCTCAGGTAGAGTGAATCAACATTAAAACTTTTACTTGGAAAAAGCTGGTGGTAGTTCTTAACCAAACTACCGTCCAACAAGCATGAATTATGAAGAAAAACAAAACATTCAGTTGCTTCCATTGCACACTGTTTGCTTTACACAGAGAAAAATTTACAGTAAAGCTACAGCAGCTAAAATAAAGGCGCTTGTATGCTGATGAACTACATGATGTTTAAGTCATGCTGCTTACTGAAGGCTGAGGCAGCCTTCCCAGTTTTGATTGCAGTGACTCCTGCAGCAAGCTGAAGAGAGTCTAAAGGGGGGCATGGGGTTAATGACATCATATTTTTTCATATTGATTTTAAAGCTTTATTAACATTATTTTCCACCTTTGGACCTGAAAAATACTGGGCAAGTAAAACTCTGAGCAACTGACCTAGGATTGTTGGACACTGAATTAATATTGGCATTAATCATTAACATCGACACCATCAGAACATCCATTTTCTGCAGCAGGAAACGTTGCATGAAAGCACAAATACCAGTACTGAGAATGTTAACATCCTGGCTTTTCTTCACTGCAGCCACCACGTGCTCTTTTCAAGTCTTAAAGTCTTTCAGGTCAAGTTATTCAATTCCACACTTGAACGTAAAACACATACACATGAACACAAACCCCATTCAGGAGATATTAGTGTATTAATCTAATAAACATTTGGGAGGCAGGACTCTTAATTGTTCATTGGCTCTGATTACCTGTTCATTCACAGGTAGAGAGTTCCACCAATCAGCATCAAGTGCGATGAGGTGGATTGTTACCATTTGAATATTAGATAAGAGAGAGAGTGGAAAATGTATCTGTGACTTGATAGAAACTATTAGGGAGTAGCTTGTGTTTTGTGACATCTTTGCCTGATTTTGAAGTGTTGTACACCGTGTGTAGGACAAACATAAGTACGGAACCATTATTAGTTCTGAAATGAATAAGTCAGAATTACACTTGTTGAAATGTTAGAATGAGCCATGTTATCCCGTTCTGTGTTAACATTATGGCTCAAGTTTGATGTACTTTATATTTTCCAGGACCACACATCCACTGTTGTACACCCTTAATGAGGCAATAAAGTCTCGGTTAAAGGAGAGCAACAATGTGTGATCGAATTCCTCAGCTGCGATACGTGACCAGGCCAGTTCTAATCTGACGCCCTGTAGCAATCAAGCTTTCCACACCAGCAGAGTTTACCATGTCACACCCATGTCATCATTATATCTGCTGAAATTCAATCAGGTCAGCATGTAAGCCCATGTTTTACACTTCACACCATCCTGAAATCTGTCATAATACAGCCTTGCCCGTCGCATTTCTAACACTACATAACAGCTAAACATGGAATTAGCATTCCTTATCTTAATATTTTGTAAGCTAATATCTTTAGGTTTGCCATTATCCATTTAAGTCTTATTAACTCCATATTATCTATGACAGTAAAGCAGGAAAAACTTACCTTATCATAGCTCAATGAGTTTGTGTCCAAGGCTTAACATAAAAAGAAGAGACAAAATAACGTCAGGGGGAAATAAATAGTGACAATATCTACTCAGTACCCTCTAGTTTGTCACGATCACAACACGAGCTCAGCATTGCTTCCTTGCTAAGTTTTTGTGGAGATGAGTGTGAGGACCCAAACACAGAGATGCAGAGGCACAGGGTAAACCCAAAACAAGACTTTTATTCCAACTGAAGACAGGGATGCAGCAGTAAGCAAAACATTAGATACAAAAGGTAATCTAGACACAAACTGACTGGAACCTGAACTGAGAACAGCACTGAGGCTAGGAAACACAAGGAGAGAATGATTTGACGTTCTGACAAAGGAAGAATGAGACAATATATACACAAGAGGGTGATCAGGAGGTGGAGACAGCTGGGCACACAGGGAACAACATTGTTGTTGATTCTATTTGTGTGCAAATAAAACAAACAAACAAATAAGCATATCAGAAGTAAAGGACAGAGACCAGGAGACAGATACACAGAGAAACAGCATGAAACAGAGAGAGGGTGAGAGATGCTAGAGTTACTTAATGTCTGCCGGACCACAGGGAAGGG